>NC_069500.1:194396215-194696215 GCF_027579735.1 Bombina bombina
ATATATACATACATACATATACATATATATATATATATATATATATATATATATACACACATACACATATATATACATACATACATACAAATACACACATATATACATACATACATATAAATATATATATATATATATATACACACATACACATATATATATACATACATACATACATACAAATACACACATATATACATACATACATATAAATATATATATATATATATATATATATATATACACACATACACATATATATACATACATACATACAAATACACACATATATACATACATACATATAAATATATATACACACACACATACACCTTTGATCTCTTCTCAGTACTGCCCCTTGTCATATACCATATCCCTTTAATGTTGCCGCAAAATATTTTGGCCTAGATTACGAGTGGAGCACTATCATTAGGGTTAGGAGCATAGAGGCAATCTCAAGATTGTGGTGTTCTTTACGGTCAAATCCATATTACAAATTTCATTTGCACATAATCGTGGTCATTTGCTCTCCCCATATTTTCTATGGGTAGCATTGAGCTGTAATGTACCCTCGTATTACAAGTCGAAAGTAAATGCGATTGTGCGAATGCAATCTCATTTACCACTCAAACATTTTACGTGACCTAAAAGGTTGCATAAAGAGTTTATCCAGAGGAAACAGTTGCACTAAACTACACTATAAACCCCTAAACCGCCACCCCTCCACATCACAAACTACCTATTTACACTTTTAACCCCTAAACTGCCACACCCCCACTGCAAAGTACGCTTTTACACTGTTAATCCCTAAAATGCCAGCCCCCCACATCACAGAGTCCTCACTACACTATTAACCCTTAAACCACCAGCCCCAATGCAAAGTAAACTACTATACTATTAACCCCTAAACCGCCAGCCCCTCTAATGCAAAGTAAATCCTCTAACATTAACACCCCTGACCCCCACCCACCAAAAAAAATAAAAAAAATCTATCTAAAAAAACCTATTCTATAAAAAGCCCTGAAAAGAGCATTAGGCTGGGCATTGCCCTTAGAAGGGCATTTATCTCTTTTGCTGCCCAGAGAAAAATAAAAATAATCCTTAATCTTAAAAAAAAACACCCTAAAAAAAAATCTAACTGTAAACCAAAAGATGGTACTCACCAAAGATGATGCCAGCATACCATCTTCATCCCGGCGGAGGTATCTTGACATCTTCGACATAGAGGTCCTTTTTATGCGGTCACCAACCGCATACTGAATTTTTAATGTGAGGTACCCCTTTTATATAGGGGTACCCTTGCATTCCTATTGGCTGATTTTCATGTTCAGATTCAAATCAGCCAATTGAAAAAGCTTTCATTCTATTGGCTGATTTGAATTTGAACATGCCCTCTGTATCTCTCAGATTATTTTCCATTGTATCAATATTATTCTCAGCTTGGTGCCCATTTGTATATCTTATATTAAACATTTGATGTCCCTTTATACGTCTTTCATTCTCACCTTGGTATCCTCTGAATTTTACTCATTCTCAGTTTGGTGTCCCCTATATTCTTTTCGTTCTCAGCTGGTGAGGATTCTTGTAGTTGGGGGTTACATAGAAGATATGTTAGTTTTAAAGGATTTCCTATTGTAAAACTGTTAAGGTATCATTGGTAGAAATTAGTCATCAGTAGCCATTTGGATCACAAAGTATAATAGTGACAGACATCCAATGCAGTCAAATTTGTATTCAACCAGCTTGCTCATAAAGTTGTTGTTGAAAGTGCTTAAAACGATTCAACTCTTTGTGGCATGTTTGAGAACTAGTGCCCAGGCTGTTGCTATGGGGTAGATTTATTAAGCAGTGGATGCTGCATTCTATGCTCATCATTTAATGCTTGTCTGAAACGGAAGTAATGAAGCAGCGGTAGTAAGACCGCTGCTCCTTAACTTCTCTTCCACCTTTTAGGTGACGGACTGAAATCATCCCGATACAATACAATCTGGATGTCTGACACCCCCTGCTAGCAGGAGATTGTTCGCCAGTGAACAGGGGCAGCATTGCACAAGCATTTCACTAGAAATGCTTGTGCAATGATAAATGCTGATGGCATTTAGCGAGGTTAAGCGGACATGATTCGATACAGCAAATCATGTCCGCTTGACTAATGGTAAATCTACCCTATGTCTGTTTCAATAGCTTGGGCACTTTTTAGACATATTGGAAAGGCTGCAAAAAAATGAGGCTCAGCTAATTATAGCAATTACAGCCCACCACGAAAACCTACATTTTTATTATGAATCAAACACAATAAGTGCAAGGTTGTTATAAGAAATATATTTTTATGAACAACACATTTAAACCACTATACAGAACATAATCTTGGTTATGTTTTATATAATGTTGAAGCCAGAAACTAGATTAGACATTGCAACATGAACTAGTGCCAATTGTCTGCTGGCTTGTAAAATCCCAACTTGCTAAGTTCATAAAATTGGATCATTCTCAAGTAATGAACAGAAAAAATAAATCTGAGTTTTCTTTGCCAGTGTTATGAGCGTAGTGTGCTGTAGTTCATCTGGAATTTGTCATTACACTGAATTAAACAGAAATAGCGTAAATGATGATGTTTTAACCTGATGTGCTGACATAATATGTGTCTAGTAATCTAGGTTTTGGTATAATAAATTGGTTTCCATTGAACTAGAGTTATGATATACTGTTATACTAACTGTACTTACAAATATGGATGTTGTTGTATTTGTTTGATAAACACTACTTGGTGAACAATGACTTGCTTCACAAGAATTAATAATAATAAGAATAATATTAATAATAATAATAATAATACTTTGTAAAATTACCTCTTTTAAAAAAAAAAAATAATAATGCTTTTGGCAGACAATTAACAATGTCAGAGCTGGCAATGATTTTTTAAATATTTGGTTGATTTAATATGTGTTTAACCTTTTAACGCTGTTAGGACGTTCCAGGTTGTTCTAACTGTGCTGGGCTTTAGTGCCGTTAGGACGGCATGGAACGTCCTAGCTGTTTGGCTGTCCTGAAGCCAACAGCGCTTCCAGAATGGGATCGGGTCATGGTGGGGCATGCCTAGAATCATAGAGATGCCCCCTGACCCGATCCAATGATTGAAATCACACAATTGAGTGTGCGATCACAGGATTTCAATTTGTTTACATCAGAACGTTGTTCCGGTGTAGACAAATTAACCCTGTCATCAAAGGGTTAAGGATCAATAAAGTGATGTGTATATACAAATAAGAAAAACAACAAAAATAAGAACTGACTTACAAAAGATATGATCATTAAAATGATCCCTTGTTAGTAAACTTTTCAGGGTTTTACTATTAGAGATTAGAGAATTGAATAAGAGAGATAATGCTGGCTGAGACTTTCATTTATACCGGGGAAATAGTAGAGGGAGGGAGGGAGGTAAAGAACTGAAAGAGGCATATGATAGGGTGATTAGCAGAAGAGAGAGAACAGCACTCCTGAGATAGAACAAAAGCTAGAATAACTTCCATGCCTGTTCATTTTTATTGCAACTCAGGGTGCGAGTTCTATTAGCACACTATGCCCTTTCACAGACAAAAAATATCCTGTAGCATATCAGTCTGACCCTGCCAAATGACAGTCTAGCACCGAAATACCAGGCAATTCCTCTCTAAACAAGAGAAACAAGCTATTATGCTATTGTTCTTTTCCCAGGTTGAGCGCTTCTCTCTTTTTATTTATGCAAATTATGACACTTGGGGAAGTCTCCCTAAGTGTGATGCGGGGAATCCAGACGTGGACCCGTTGCTCAGTGTGCCTAGCGGGATATGGCTGCACCTCACTGATGAGGCCCACAATAGGCCGAAATGATCAGCTGAGGTTGCTTCTCTGGCCTTTGGCTTGGATCAAGTGCAGTTTTCTGTGCTTGGTCTTGGTTGAAAGATTTGCTGCCTGGAGACCTGCTCCTTCGGCCTGGGCTCCTTTCCCTTTGGGGTTTGGGCTCCTGCTGCTATTGGGGGGGTGGCTACTCCTTAGGCGTAGAGCAACTGGGTAGTAGGGCCGTCCCCTTGGCCTTGTGGCATCGTCCCTGGACTTCAGCCACATGCTGCTTTTGGGGGGGGCGCTCTGAAATCCAGCCTAAAGAGGCAATAGGCTGAATTGAGTGCGCAATCACAGGATTTCAATTTGTTTACATCGGAACGTTGTTCCGGGGTAGACAAATTAACCCTTTCATCAAAGGGTTAAGGAACAATAAAGTGATGTGTATATACAAATAAGAAAAACAACAAAAATAAGAACTGACTTACAAAAGATATGATCATTAAAATGATCCCTTGTTAGTAAACTTTTCAGGGTTTTACTATTAGAGATTAAACCCTTGAAATACCTTTTAAACATGTTTATATTATCTCTTTTGCTAAGAATAGTTGTGGAGAAAAAATGTGCTCCTGCACTGATCAATAACTGGGTAGCATGTTTTTCTGTGTTCTGTTTAAGATAAGTAGAATTGAATAAGAGAGATAATGCTGGCTGAGACTTTCATTTATACCAGGGAAATAGTAGAGGGAGGGAGGTAAAGAACTGAAAGAGGCATATGATAGGGTGATTAGCAGAAGAGAGAGAACAGCACTCCTGAGATAGAACAAAAGCTAGAATAACTTCTATGCCTGTTCATTTTTATTGCAACTCAGGGTGCGAGTTCTATTAGCACACTATGCCCTTTCACAGAGAAAAAATATCCTGTAGCATATCAGTCTGACCCTGCCCAATGACAGTCCAGCACCGAAATACCAGGCAATTCCTCTCTAAACAAGAGAAACAAGCTATTATGCTATTCTTCTTTTCCCAGGTTGAGCGCTTCTCTCTTTTTATTTATGCAAATTATGACACTTGGGGAAGTCTCCCTAAGTGTGATGCGGGAATCCAGACGTGGACCCGTTGCTCAGTGTGCCTAGTGGGATATGGCTGCACCTCACTGACGAGGCCCACAATAGGCCGAAATGATCAGCTGAGGTTGCTTCTCTGGCCTTTGGCTTGGATCAAGTGCAGTTTTCTGTGCTTGGTCTTGATTGAAAGATTTGCTGCCTGGAGACCTGCTCCTTCGGCCTGGGGTCCTTTCCCTTTGGGGTTTGGGCTCCTGCTGCTATTGGGGGGTGGCTACTCCTTAGGCATAGAGCAACTGGGTAGTAGGGCCGTCCCCTTGGCCTTGTGGCATCGTCCCTGGACTTCAGCCACATGCTGCTTTTGGGGGGGCGCTCTGAAATCCAGCCTAAAGAGGCAATAGGGCAAATATGGCTACCAATGTGCCAAATGTTCCCCATACACTTCGGGTGTTGATTTCTGAGGACTTTCAAGAGAAAGATTGGTTTGGCTCATGTCCAGCAGGTGGTTTGGAGGGTGTTTTGAAGATGCCAAGAGCAAGTTTGCATTGTGTTCAGTCATTCCCTTCAAGAGGGATTTTTGATGTGGCTTTCACCGATGAGCATTATTTACAGACCTGCTATCAACGGACTATTGATATGGCTGCTGTTCCAGAGTTGGTTGGCATGAAATTTGTTGCCTGTGTGCAGAGGGAGAGAAGAATCCCGGTGACAGTACATATGTACAACCCTTGGGTCACTGATGTGGAAATTCGTCTGTTTCTTTGTTGCTACTTTGATGATGTTCAAGGAGGTAGCAAGCTGAAGAATCAGTTTGGGACTTTCAATGGAAAGCGCAGGTTCTGGGTGCGGTTTGTGCCAGATGAATTAGGTATTGGTGGAAAGAAACACCCTCCACAGACTTTCGCCATTGGTGGAAATAGAGGTTTCCTATACTATGATGACATGCCTCTTTTTTGCTGTAGTTGCAACCTGTTTGGTCACATTGCTGAAAATTGCCCAGGTGCCAGATGTCGAAATTGCGGTGAGGAGGATCATCTTGTTGCCCACTGTAGTTGTCACACCCGTATGCAAATCTGAGGAATACAAAGTAATTTTAGTATAAATGGTAAGACCTCAATTGCCGAGACAAAAATAAATCTATATTAATGTAGCAGAAAGTTACTGAAAAATACAATGATAGGTTGTATCTTCATTTGTAACACCAAGCTGTGATTTCTATAATGGTGGTGTAAATAGTATTACCCTATAGCTGCCACATGTGCATAGGAATGCACTGAGGGAATGCAGCAGGGAAATCGGTTTACACCCCAGAGGTCAGATAAGGCATAAAGGTAAAACAAAAAATAGAATATGATGCACAACTTCTATAAAAAATAGTCAGTGCAACAAATGTAAGTGAATGAGGTGTGATTAAGAAAATAAGATTAAAGTCTTATAGGAAAGTATGAACGTTGTAAATTATCCAATTAGCATAAAAACTGAATATGAGTGGAATTTAGGTGCAGCATACCACAGCAGAAATAATTATGAAGTTTAGGCTTACCGGAGAATCAATTCGTTTGACAGAGCTGTGCGTTACAATGTATGGTTATAGAACGCTGTGTTAGTCCGACTGTGCTGAAGTTGGCGTGTGACGTCACAGCCTCGTGGCTTGGATGAGCGTGGTTGTATCGCAGCTCACTGCTGATGCAGTGTAATCCGGAGTAGAGAAAATAAAGAGCAGTAGAGATGACAAGGTGTTAGAGAGCGCTGTGGATTAATAGCAATAATATAATTTTACCAGATGCTGAATCGTAGGAAATGTGAACATTCTTCACTTTGATATTTTGATCTGGTTGCGAGGATCCTTCTGTTGAAAACTCAGTACAGAGCAGGAGTTGGCTTGTAGTGTATGAGAGGTATAACTTCAATACTAAGCAATTTGTGAAGTGGGAGGCAACCTTAAATAGGGTGGAGAGGATAAGGTGAGCAGAAAATTAAAGGGATAGTGAATTCTGACAGGTAATATGAGAGGAAACCCTGACAGTAGTAAACGCCGGACCTGTGACCTGTGTGGTTCTTCAAGTCATCTGTGCAGGATGTGTCCTTTGATGATGTTTCAGGGGCTTGATAGAGTGAAGCCTTCCTATGCTGATGTTGCAAAAAAAAATCTTCAGTTGCAGTTGAGCCATCTGTGAATGAGGAGGAGGTCTCTGATGAGGCATTGAACTCTATATTACCTCTTTTGTGTAAGAAATCTGCAGTTGGGGTCCCTGTCGGAGAGGTGTCTGATGCTCCTGTGGTGGTTCCTGTGGCTGAGAAGGTAGAGGAAGCCCAATCTCATCTTCAGGAGGTGGATCTTGCTACATCTAATGTTATAGCTGCTTCAGATGTTCTTGAAGCCCTGTTGCCCAATTCTGTGGATGATACTGTTGCTGTTGCTGGGACTGAGAATTTTTCCTTCACTGAGTCATTGTGTGATGCTGCTCCTGATGCTGTTCTTGGTGAAGAGGAGAACATTGATTGGTCTGCTGTTGTGTCCTCTAGTTCTAAGGAGGATATGGACACTGAAGGGAAAAAATCTGCCTCCAAGCGAAAAAAAGATGCAGATTCTGATGAATGGGAGAGTCCTGATTTGAATCTTCCAGCAGTTAAGGGTGCAGATCCAGATACTACAAGTGATGCTGACTCTTTAATTTCAGAGTTTCCTTCTGTCTCTACTAAAGATGTTACTTCTGACTCAAGCCAGTGTATAGGTGACTTTTCTGATGCCTCTTCTGTTGGTTATCTAGATAAAAGAGATGTGAACCAACTTGCTGAAGTTACTGGTTATGAGGCTGGCAAGGGGGAGCCTAGGAGGTCGGAATGTCACAGAGGCAGATTTAAAGGATCTCCTTTGAGTCCTAAGAAAAAGAAAGGAAAGAAGAAATCCTGATGTTATTTCTTTTTTGTTTTTCTTTAAATTATTTTTGTGATGTTTCTGACCATTTCTTCCCTTAATGTCAGGTGTATGACAACTATAGCAAGGAGAGCTGCAATTTTTAAATTATTATCTGTATGTTCTGCTAATATTTTTTGTTTGCAGGAATGTGGTCTCTCTGAACATCCTAAATGTGCTGACTGGGAATATGGTCCTAAAGTATGGTCTTGTTCTTCTAATAGGAATGGGGGGGGGAGTTTTGTTTAAGGGGTTTAGTTTTTCTATCCTTAATGTAGTTCATATTGTCCCAGGTTGGGTACTTTTGGTTAGTTTTAGTTTTTGTGGGACTGTTTTTCGTTTGTTTGATGTATATGCTTCTCCAAATAGGGTAGGACGTTTGCTTAATTTTGAAACTTTAAAGTTTTTTCTGCCAGGTCGAGAGCCAACTTTTTTGGTTGGGGATTTTAATTGTATTATTAAGAATGGGGACAGAGAGGGTGGGAGTGATTGTAGGGTGGATAGCTCAGGGAAGTTTTTACTTGATTTGCTTAAATCTTTCGGTTCGAAGGATGCCTTCGGGTCTGTTTCTTTTTCAGGGGAGGGTTTTACTTTCTTTAGTGATAGTGGTGGGATAAAATCTCGAATTGATTTTTGTTTTTTATCTAAATTTTTATGTGTTGATGATTTTTCTTTAAAGCGGATGCCCTTTACGGATCATGCCCTTTTGATGTGTAAGGTGAATTGTGATTTGAAGATCAAGTATGTTAAGGGTGTTTGGAAACTGAATGTGGATTTGTTAGAAGATGAGAAGTTTAAGCGTCAGTTTGTTTGGATGTATGAAAGGTGGCGTGAAAGAAAATGTGATTTTAGTAATGTGCTTATGTGGTGGGAATGGTTGAAGGTGGAAATAAAGAGGTTTTTTATTAAGAAAGGCTGTGAGAAAACAAGAATGGAAAGGGAGTTGTATGATAAATGGTATCTGAGGTTGTTGTATTTGTATGAATTGAGAAATTGTGGTATTGATGTGCATGAGGAAATTGCTGAAGCAAGAAAGATAATAAAAAAGTGTATGCATGAAAAAGGAAAGAAATTTTTTTTATGGCAAGATTGGAGAAAATGGAAAAGGATGAGTCTTGTAGTAAATATTTTTTTAAGAAAGCTTTTGAAGGAAAGACTGGTTTTGTTAGTGTTTTTGATAAGGTTGAGTGTAAAGTTAATGGTACGGATGGTGTTTTGCGTGAAGTTCATGAGTTCTACAGTGAGCTGTATAAAGAAAAAAATGTTTTATTGGAAAATGAGTTGTTGGAAAACATTGAGGTTAAGTTGGAAAAATATGATAATGATTTGTTAGAAAGGGATCTAAGTTTGGATAAGATTGCAGAGGTTGTTAGGAGTTTTAAGAATGGGAAGGTACCTGGTTGTGATGGTTTGCCTGTTGAATTTTATACTTGTTTTTGGAATTTGATTGGGGTTGATATGTTGGATGTTTGTAAGTTTGTTTTTAGAATGAATGTTTTGCCTGTTTCATTGACGAAAGGTTTGATTGTTTTGTTATTTAAAAAGGGTGATAAGAGAGATTTGAGGAATTGGAGGCCGATTACGTTGTTGAATGTTTACTATAAGGTTATTGCAAAGGTGTTGGCAAATAGAATGCCTGGAGTGATTGGTAAGGTTGTGGGTGAAGAGCAAGTGTGTGCTGTTCCTGGGCGTCAGATTTCTGAAAGTTTATTGTTACTACGTGATGTACTGTGGTATGTGAGGGAGAGGATGAGGTCTGTTGCTGTTGCTATTGTGGATTTTGAAAAAGCGTATGATAGGATAATGCATGATTTTATGTTTCATGTTTTAGAACGTTTGGGTTTTTCTGGTAAGATTATTGGATGGTTTAAATGTTTGTATATTGATACTGTGAGTCAAGTCCAGGTTAATGGTTTTTTGACTGAGGAATTTTGTGTTAAATCTGGAGTGTGTCAAGGATGTCCTTTGTCTCCTGTGTTATTTGTATGTGTCATTGAGCCATTATTAACTAGTTTGAGGAAGGATAAATTAGTTAGAGGTGTCAGTGTTCCTGGTAGTAATGGAAGGTGTTTAAAAGTGATTGGGTATATGGATGATGTGAGTGTGGTATGTGAGACTCAGGCTGGTTTGAGGAGGGTGAAAACTTTAGTTGAATATTTTTGTATGGCAAGTGGTTTCAGAGTTAATTGGAATAAGTGTAAAGTTAAAGTTTTTGGTAATGATAGGGAGATTGATTCCTGTGGATGGCCTGTGACTGAAGGTGCAATTGATGTGTTGGGTGTGAAATTTGATGTGGATTTGAAAGGCTTGGAAAGTTGGGAGAATGTTTTTGATAAAGTGAGTAGAAAACTTCAGTTTTGGTCTTTAAGGACTTTATCTTTGGAAGGAAAAATGTTAGTTATTAAATCGGTTTTGATCCCTATTATGTTATATTTGGCATTAGTTTTTCCGCCACCTGAGAGGATTTTTCAGACAATTTTGAGAGTGTTGTTTTCTTTTTTCTGGAGTTTTTGTATGGAGTGTTTGAAAAGAGATGTTGTTGTTAAGAGTAAGAATTTTGGTGGTAAGGGTTTTCCAAATGTGGAGAGATTTTTGGCTGTGAAATATGTTAGTAGGTGTGTGGTTCTGAGTGGTAAGGATAGCATGGCTGGTTGTATGGTAAAGTATGCTTGTGGAAATGTTTTAAGACGATATGGTTTATTTGAGATTGATAGAAAGAAACCGGTATGTTTTGCTGTTCCGTGGTTTTATGTAAGGGTGGAATGTTGGATTAAAAAATATGGTTTGGAGAATGTTAGTAGGGAGATGTGGTGTGCAAACAGAATGGTGTTGAAAATGTTGGAGAAGAAGGAAGGTCTTGAGTTGATTGGGGGTTTGAATGAAAATGAATGTGTGTTGGTATGGAAAAATGTGTGTAATAAGTATTTGATGAATAGGCAGAAAGATATTAGTTGGATGAGTGTGCATAAGTGTTGGCCAACAAGGGATTTTCAGAGAATGCGTCGTTTAGTGGCTTCAGAAGTGTGTCCTAGAGATGGTTGTTTTCAAAGCGAGAGTGTTATTCATTTGTTTTGGAATTGTGAGTATGCTAGGGATGTTTGGAGAAGTTTGAAAAGGATGCTTAAGGGTTTGACTGGAGTGCAGTTTTTTACTTTTAATATGATGATGTATGGTTTGTGTGGAAGTGGTGTGGAAAAGGAGAAAGCAAGATTGATATGGTTGTTGGCATGTTGTGTGAAGGAGGTGTTGTGGGATGTGCGTAATATTTAGATTTTTAAGAAAGAGGTAGTTACTGTAGGTAATTGTGTGGGTATGATCAGTGGGAAGTTGTTTTTGTATTGTTCTTTTGATAGGAGGCGATATGGGGAATTAGATTCTGAAGGCATCTGGAAGACAAAGAAGTGGAAGGATTGGATTATTTAGGTTTTTTTTTTCTCCAGTTTGTTTTTGTCTGTATTTGAAATATGTTTAATTTTATTTTGTGTGATTATTTAAGTTTAATGTTTGCATTTTTATTTTTTTCTGATGACAAAAATTTGGGTCAATATTTCAGTTTTGTAACAAGAGATATTTTGTTTGCATTTGTTATTATGATTTTATTTTGTATATATGCATATATGATTATTTTTTTAATAAAAGAATTACGAAACGTACATCTGGGGTTTTGCTGTTTCTCTCGTTCAGAGAGGGATTGCCTGGTATTTTGGGGCTGTACTGTACTGTGAAGTCAGGATCAGACTGATATGCTTCAGGAAAGTTCTTCTCTGTGAAAGGCACATGTTGAGCAAAAAGAGGCTGCTTCTTGGGTGGTTACTAGCCATAGAACAAGCTATTATGCTATTGTTTCTTTCCCAGGTTGAGCGCTTCTATCTTTTTAGTTATGCAAATTATAACACTTGGGGAAGTCTCCCTAAGTGTGATGCGGGAATCCAAACGTGGACCGGTTGCTCAGTGTGCCT
Source organism: Bombina bombina (assembly GCF_027579735.1). NCBI lineage: Eukaryota > Metazoa > Chordata > Amphibia > Anura > Bombinatoridae > Bombina > Bombina bombina. The sequence goes on from NC_069500.1 coordinate 194,407,975, forward strand.
AGAGGGATATGGCTGCACCTCACTGACAAGGCCCACAATAGGTCGAAACGTACATCTGGGGTTTTGCTGTTTCTCTCGTTCAGAGAGGGATTGCCTGGTATTTTGGGGCTTTACTGTACTGTGAAGTCAGGATCAGACTGATATGCTTCAGGAAAGTTCTTCTCTGTGAAAGGCAGATGTTGAGCAAAAAGAGGCTGCTTCTTGGGTGGTAACTAGCCATAGAACAAGCTATTTTGCGATTGTTCGTTCCCAGGTTGAGCGCTTCTCTCTTTTTATATATGATAGGTTGAGTTTAAATTTTTATTGTCACTTGGATGGGAAAATTGTTAATTTTGGAGATATGTTTGATATAAATGTAGCAGAATTTAGTCAAGCAAAGGGAAGGGAAACAACAGTTTCTAGTTAAATATAACTCTATGGGAACAGGCATGAGGTGCTGAAATGATTTCAGTATTCTCCCTGATGAACACAAAACACCTTAGGACACTAAAAATCCTTGTAATTGCAAGACAATTCTATTGTCTTGCAATAGAACATATGAGTAAAATATTTTTAAAAACAATTAACATCTTGTTTGCTGCAATTGCTTTTCAATACCCAAACTCCACCCACCTTGTCTTATTTTGAGGAGTCATTTTGGACTTGCTTCTGGAGAAGACAAGATTAGGGTAATTGGGCCCCATAGAACTATGGGGGGAGGCGGGAGGACAGCTTCTAAACTTGCAAAGCTTTCCAACCGCCTTCACTACATACGGGCAGCGGATCTGTTTGTCCGCTGGCCCATATCGGAGTGTGTAATGCCCGCCCTCTCAGTCGAGCGACCAATCGTGCGACTGAAGAGGCTGTCAATCACAGAGAGCGAGAGTGGTGGAGAGTGTAAGAAGCAGTGGTCTAATGACTGCTGCTTTTTACATTGCGGGAAGCAGGCTCGCATATGCAAACCTGCCCCGCAAGAACTCCAAAGCAGCACTCGCTGCTTCGTACATAAACTGCATTGTTTTACAGTTTTTATCTGTAAAGCAAAATAACATAAATATTTGTTATAAGGTTAGTCTTGAGAACTCTGCAGTGTGTATTTACAGTTCATTAAATGAGAGAATCCACAATTGTCAGAGCTTGATTACATGAAACATGGGCAAAGTAAATAATGAAAGTTTATTGCAGAGATGTTTAACTACCCATAAATAAATATTTTATATTAAAATCTCAAAGTGCTTATGGCCCTTTTTTAAAGAATGAAGTGGTAGGATAATAAATGAGATGGGTAGTATAGGATGAGAAACTGAGTTTTCAAATGTGATAAGAGAAATTGAAGACGGACATAAGTCTTCTGCAGAGAGGTAGATATTAGTGTCAACAGCATACAGATTATGTTAAATTCTTCAAATTGTTATTAGGCAGCCTAGAGAAGGTATAGAAATGTAAAAAAGGATAACAAGCCTAGAATTGAGCCTTGTGGCATCCCAATGGAAAACAGAAGAATATTTTCCCCAAGAAATAATAAGGAAAATATGAATGTGCTGTATCACAGATAGCAAAGGAGTGAGGCAAACCAAGTATTTGGGAAAACAATCTTTAGCAACTCTTATAAAGTCATTTATTTTAGGACACTGATCTAACCATAAGGAATCATATTTGACTGTTTTTGCTCTTTAGTTGTTTGAAATCCTATCATAATTTTTAGCATTCCTTTATAGAGATATACAAAAACAGGTTAATCTAATATGGGGTGGCAAGCTTTCAGAAAAATATATCAATAAGCACAATTTAGCATAACCCTGAATGTACCTGGGGGTCAATCCGAACCAATCTGAACCAATCAGCCAATTGGATTGAACTTGAATCTGATTGGCTGATTCAATCAGCCAATCAGATTTTTCTACCTTAATTCCGATTGGCTGATAGAATCCTATCAGCCAATCGGAATTCGGCGGACGCCATCTTGGATGACGTCATTTAAAGGAACCTCATTCGTCGGGAAGTCGTCGTGCCGGAAGGATGCTCCGCGGCGGAGGAGCGAAGTAAGAAGATTGAAGATGCCGATTTGCTTGAAGACGTCGCCGATGGAAGAAGACTCTCTGCCGCTTGCTTCAAGACATCGCCCGGATGGATGAAGACTTCACTGCCGCTTGCTGGAACACATCGCCTGGATCGGTTCGGGCCCGGCTGGGTGAATACAAGGTAGGGAGATCTTCAGGGGGTAGTGTTAGGTTTATTTAAGGGGGGTTTGGTTAGATTAGGGGTATGTGGGTGGTGGGTTGTAATGTTGGGGGGTGGTATTGTGTTTTTTTTTGCAGGCAAAAGAGCAGTTTTCTTTGGGGCATGCCCCCACAAAAGGCCCTTTTAAGGGCTGGTAAGGTAAAAGAGCTTTGAACTTGTTTCAATTTAGAATAGGGTAGGGAATTTTTTTATTTTGGGGGGCTTTATTATTTTATTAGGGGGCTTAGAATAGGTGTAATTAGCTTAAAAATCTTGTAATCTTTTTTTTATTTTTTGTAATTTAGTGTTTGTTTTTTTTTGTAATTTAGTTTAGTTTATTTAATTGTATTTTTAGATAGATATTTGTAGTTTAGTTAATTTATTGATAGTGTAGGTGTATTTGTAACTTAGGTTAGGATTTATTTTACAGGTAATTGGGTAATTATTTTAACTAGGTAGCTATTAAATAGTTAATAACTATTTAATAGCTATTATACCTAGTTAAAATATTTAACAATTTACCTGTAAAATAAATATAAACCCTAACATTGCTATAATGTAATTATTAATTATATTGTAGCTATCTTAGGGTTTATTTTATAGGTAAGTATTTAGATTTAAATAGGAATATTTTAGTTTATAATATGAATTAGATTTATTTAATAAGAATTTAGTTAGGGGTGTTAGGGTTAGATAGAGTTAATATAGTTTATATAAATACTATAGTAACTATATTAACTATATTAACCCTAATATAATTAGGCTTAATATAGTTAATACATATAATATAATAACTATATTAACTATATTAACCCTAAGATAATTAGGGTTAATATAGTTAATATAGCTGGCGGCGGTGTAGGGGGATTAGATTAGGGGTTAATACATTTATTATAGGTGGCCGCGGTGTAGGGGGATGTAGATTGTAGGCAAAAGAGCAGTTTACTTTGTGACAAAGCCCCGCCAAAAGCCCTTTTAAGGGCTGGCAAAAGAGCTGTTACTTTGGGTCCTTTCCCTTTGGGGTTTGGGCTCCTGCTGCTATTGGGGGGTGGCTACTCCTTAGGCATAGAGCAACTGGGTAGTAGGGCCGTCCCCTTGGCCTTGTGGCATCGTCCCTGGACTTCAGCCACATGCTGCTTTTGGGGGGGCGCTCTGAAATCCAGCCTAAAGAGGCAATAGGGCAAATATGGCTACCAATGTGCCAAATGTTCCCCATACACTTCGGGTGTTGATTTCTGAGGACTTTCGAGAGAAAGATTGGTTTGGCTCATGTCCAGCAGGTGGTTTTGGAGGGTGTTTTGAAGATGCCAAGAGCAAGTTTGCATTGTGTTCAGTCATTCCCTTCAAGAGGGATTTTTGATGTGGCTTTCACCGATGAGCATTATTTACAGACCTGCTATCAACGGACTATTGATATGGCTGCTGTTCCAGAGTTGGTTGGCATGAAATTTGTTGCCTGTGTGCAGAGGGAGAGAAGAATCCCGGTGACAGTACATATGTACAACCCTTGGGTCACTGATGTGGAAATTCGTCTGTTTCTTTGTTGCTACTTTGATGATGTTCAAGGAGGTAGCAAGCTGAAGAATCAGTTTGGGACTTTCAATGGAAAGCGCAGGTTCTGGGTGCGGTTTGTGCCAGATGAATTAGGTATTGGTGGAAAGAAACACCCTCCACAGACTTTCGCCATTGGTGGAAATAGAGGTTTCCTATACTATGATGACATGCCTCTTTTTTGCTGTAGTTGCAACCTGTTTGGTCACATTGCTGAAAATTGCCCAGGTGCCAGATGTCGAAATTGCGGTGAGGAGGATCATCTTGTTGCCCACTGTAGTAAACGCCGGACCTGTGTGGTTCTTCAAGTCATCTGTGCAGGATGTGTCCTTTGATGATGTTTCAGGGGCTTGATAGAGTGAAGCCTTCCTATGCTGATGTTGCAAAAAAAAATCTTCAGTTGCAGTTGAGCCATCTGTGAATGAGGAGGAGGTCTCTGATGAGGCATTGAACTCTATATTACCTCTTTTGTGTAAGAAATCTGCAGTTGGGGTCCCTGTCGGAGAGGTGTCTGATGCTCCTGTGGTGGTTCCTGTGGCTGAGAAGGTAGAGGAAGCCCAATCTCATCTTCAGGAGGTGGATCTTGCTACATCTAATGTTATAGCTGCTTCAGATGTTCTTGAAGCCCTGTTGCCCAATTCTGTGGATGATACTGTTGCTGTTGCTGGGACTGAGAATTTTTCCTTCACTGAGTCATTGTGTGATGCTGCTCCTGATGCTGTTCTTGGTGAAGAGGAGAACATTGATTGGTCTGCTGTTGTGTCCTCTAGTTCTAAGGAGGATATGGACACTGAAGGGAAAAAATCTGCCTCCAAGCGAAAAAAAGATGCAGATTCTGATGAATGGGAGAGTCCTGATTTGAATCTTCCAGCAGTTAAGGGTGCAGATCCAGATACTACAAGTGATGCTGACTCTTTAATTTCAGAGTTTCCTTCTGTCTCTACTAAAGATGTTACTTCTGACTCAAGCCAGTGTATAGGTGACTTTTCTGATGCCTCTTCTGTTGGTTATCTAGATAAAAGAGATGTGAACCAACTTGCTGAAGTTACTGGTTATGAGGCTGGCAAGGGGGAGCCTAGGAGGTCGGAATGTCACAGAGGCAGATTTAAAGGATCTCCTTTGAGTCCTAAGAAAAAGAAAGGAAAGAAGAAATCCTGATGTTATTTCTTTTTTGTTTTTCTTTAAATTATTTTTGTGATGTTTCTGACCATTTCTTCCCTTAATGTCAGGTGTATGACAACTATAGCAAGGAGAGCTGCAATTTTTAAATTATTATCTGTATGTTCTGCTAATATTTTTTGTTTGCAGGAATGTGGTCTCTCTGAACATCCTAAATGTGCTGACTGGGAATATGGTCCTAAAGTATGGTCTTGTTCTTCTAATAGGAATGGGGGGGGGGGAGTTTTGTTTAAGGGGTTTAGTTTTTCTATCCTTAATGTAGTTCATATTGTCCCAGGTTGGGTACTTTTGGTTAGTTTTAGTTTTTGTGGGACTGTTTTTCGTTTGTTTGATGTATATGCTTCTCCAAATAGGGTAGGACGTTTGCTTAATTTTGAAACTTTAAAGTTTTTTCTGCCAGGTCGAGAGCCAACTTTTTTGGTTGGGGATTTTAATTGTATTATTAAGAATGGGGACAGAGAGGGTGGGAGTGATTGTAGGGTGGATAGCTCAGGGAAGTTTTTACTTGATTTGCTTAAATCTTTCGGTTCGAAGGATGCCTTCGGGTCTGTTTCTTTTTCAGGGGAGGGTTTTACTTTCTTTAGTGATAGTGGTGGGATAAAATCTCGAATTGATTTTTGTTTTTTATCTAAATTTTTATGTGTTGATGATTTTTCTTTAAAGCGGATGCCCTTTACGGATCATGCCCTTTTGATGTGTAAGGTGAATTGTGATTTGAAGATCAAGTATGGTAAGGGTGTTTGGAAACTGAATGTGGATTTGTTAGAAGATGAGAAGTTTAAGCGTCAGTTTGTTTGGATGTATGAAAGGTGGCGTGAAAGAAAATGTGATTTTAGTAATGTGCTTATGTGGTGGGAATGGTTGAAGGTGGAAATAAAGAGGTTTTTTATTAAGAAAGGCTGTGAGAAAACAAGAATGGAAAGGGAGTTGTATGATAAATGGTATCTGAGGTTGTTGTATTTGTATGAATTGAGAAATTGTGGTATTGATGTGCATGAGGAAATTGCTGAAGCAAGAAAGATAATAAAAAAGTGTATGCATGAAAAAGGAAAGAAATTTTTTTTATGGCAAGATTGGAGAAAATGGAAAAGGATGAGTCTTGTAGTAAATATTTTTTTAAGAAAGCTTTTGAAGGAAAGACTGGTTTTGTTAGTGTTTTTGATAAGGTTGAGTGTAAAGTTAATGGTACGGATGGTGTTTTGCGTGAAGTTCATGAGTTCTACAGTGAGCTGTATAAAGAAAAAAATGTTTTATTGGAAAATGAGTTGTTGGAAAACATTGAGGTTAAGTTGGAAAAATATGATAATGATTTGTTAGAAAGGGATCTAAGTTTGGATGAGATTGCAGAGGTTGTTAGGAGTTTTAAGAATGGGAAGGTACCTGGTTGTGATGGTTTGCCTGTTGAATTTTATACTTGTTTTTGGAATTTGATTGGGGTTGATATGTTGGATGTTTGTAAGTTTGTTTTTAGAATGAATGTTTTGCCTGTTTCATTGACGAAAGGTTTGATTGTTTTGTTATTTAAAAAGGGTGATAAGAGAGATTTGAGGAATTGGAGGCCGATTACGTTGTTGAATGTTTACTATAAGGTTATTGCAAAGGTGTTGGCAAATAGAATGCCTGGAGTGATTGGTAAGGTTGTGGGTGAAGAGCAAGTGTGTGCTGTTCCTGGGCGTCAGATTTCTGAAAGTTTATTGTTACTACGTGATGTACTGTGGTATGTGAGGGAGAGGATGAGGTCTGTTGCTGTTGCTATTGTGGATTTTGAAAAAGCGTATGATAGGATAATGCATGATTTTATGTTTCATGTTTTAGAACGTTTGGGTTTTTCTGGTAAGATTATTGGATGGTTTAAATGTTTGTATATTGATACTGTGAGTCAAGTCCAGGTTAATGGTTTTTTGACTGAGGAATTTTGTGTTAAATCTGGAGTGTGTCAAGGATGTCCTTTGTCACCTGTGTTATTTGTATGTGTCATTGAGCCATTATTAACTAGTTTGAGGAAGGATAAATTAGTTAGAGGTGTCAGTGTTCCTGGTAGTAATGGAAGGTGTTTAAAAGTGATTGGGTATATGGATGATGTGAGTGTGGTATGTGAGACTCAGGCTGGTTTGAGGAGGGTGAAAACTTTAGTTGAATATTTTTGTATGGCAAGTGGTTTCAGAGTTAATTGGAATAAGTGTAAAGTTAAAGTTTTTGGTAATGATAGGGAGATTGATTCCTGTGGATGGCCTGTGACTGAAGGTGCAATTGATGTGTTGGGTGTGAAATTTGATGTGGATTTGAAAGGCTTGGAAAGTTGGGAGAATGTTTTTGATAAAGTGAGTAGAAAACTTCAGTTTTGGTCTTTAAGGACTTTATCTTTGGAAGGAAAAATGTTAGTTATTAAATCGGTTTTGATCCCTATTATGTTATATTTGGCATTAGTTTTTCCGCCACCTGAGAGGATTTTTCAGACAATTTTGAGAGTGTTGTTTTCTTTTTTCTGGAGTTTTTGTATGGAGTGTTTGAAAAGAGATGTTGTTGTTAAGAGTAAGAATTTTGGTGGTAAGGGTTTTCCAAATGTGGAGAGATTTTTGGCTGTGAAATATGTTAGTAGGTGTGTGGTTCTGAGTGGTAAGGATAGCATGGCTGGTTGTATGGTAAAGTATGCTTGTGGAAATGTTTTAAGACGATATGGTTTATTTGAGATTGATAGAAAGAAACCGGTATGTTTTGCTGTTCCGTGGTTTTATGTAAGGGTGGAATGTTGGATTAAAAAATATGGTTTGGAGAATGTTAGTAGGGAGATGTGGTGTGCAAACAGAATGGTGTTGAAAATGTTGGAGAAGAAGGAAGGTCTTGAGTTGATTGGGGGTTTGAATGAAAATGAATGTGTGTTGGTATGGAAAAATGTGTGTAATAAGTATTTGATGAATAGGCAGAAAGATATTAGTTGGATGAGTGTGCAAAAGTGTTGGCCAACAAGGGATTTTCAGAGAATGCGTCGTTTAGTGGCTTCAGAAGTGTGTCCTAGAGATGGTTGTTTTCAAAGCGAGAGTGTTATTCATTTGTTTTGGAATTGTGAGTATGCTAGGGATGTTTGGAGAAGTTTGAAAAGGATGCTTAAGGGTTTGACTGGAGTGCAGTTTTTTACTTTTAATATGATGATGTATGGTTTGTGTGGAAGTGGTGTGGAAAAGGAGAAAGCAAGATTGATATGGTTGTTGGCATGTTGTGTGAAGGAGGTGTTGTGGGATGTGCGTAATATTTAGATTTTTAAGAAAGAGGTAGTTACTGTAGGTAATTGTGTGGGTATGATCAGTGGGAAGTTGTTTTTGTATTGTTCTTTTGATAGGAGGCGATATGGGGAATTAGATTCTGAAGGCATCTGGAAGACAAAGAAGTGGAAGGATTGGATTATTTAGGTTTTTTTTTTCTCCAGTTTGTTTTTGTCTGTATTTGAAATATGTTTAATTTTATTTTGTGTGATTATTTAAGTTTAATGTTTGCATTTTTATTTTTTTCTGATGACAAAAATTTGGGTCAATATTTCAGTTTTGTAACAAGAGATATTTTGTTTGCATTTGTTATTATGATTTTATTTTGTATATATGCATATATGATTATTTTTTTAATAAAAGAATTACGAAACGTACATCTGGGGTTTTGCTGTTTCTCTCGTTCAGAGAGGGATTGCCTGGTATTTCGGGGCTGTACTGTACTGTGAAGTCAGGATCAGACTGATATGCTTCAGGAAAGTTCTTCTCTGTGAAAGGCACATGTTGAGCAAAAAGAGGCTGCTTCTTGGGTGGTTACTAGCCATAGAACAAGCTATTATGCTATTGTTTCTTTCCCAGGTTGAGCGCTTCTATCTTTTTAGTTATGCAAATTATAACACTTGGGGAAGTCTCCCTAAGTGTGATGCGGGAATCCAAACGTGGACCGGTTGCTCAGTGTGCCTAGAGGGATATGGCTGCACCTCACTGACAAGGCCCACAATAGGTCGAAACGTACATCTGGGGTTTTGCTGTTTCTCTCGTTCAGAGAGGGATTGCCTGGTATTTTGGGGCTTTACTGTACTGTGAAGTCAGGATCAGACTGATATGCTTCAGGAAAGTTCTTCTCTGTGAAAGGCAGATGTTGAGCAAAAAGAGGCTGCTTCTTGGGTGGTAACTAGCCATAGAACAAGCTATTTTGCGATTGTTCGTTCCCAGGTTGAGCGCTTCTCTCTTTTTATATATGATAGGTTGAGTTTAAATTTTTATTGTCACTTGGATGGGAAAATTGTTAATTTTGGAGATATGTTTGATATAAATGTAGCAGAATTTAGTCAAGCAAAGGGAAGGGAAACAACAGTTTCTAGTTAAATATAACTCTATGGGAACAGGCATGAGGTGCTGAAATGATTTCAGTATTCTCCCTGATGAACACAAAACACCTTAGGACACTAAAAATCCTTGTAATTGCAAGACAATTCTATTGTCTTGCAATAGAACATATGAGTAAAATATTTTTAAAAACAATTAACATCTTGTTTGCTGCAATTGCTTTTCAATACCCAAACTCCACCCACCTTGTCTTATTTTGAGGAGTCATTTTGGACTTGCTTCTGGAGAAGACAAGATTAGGGTAATTGGGCCCCATAGAACTATGGGGGGAGGCGGGAGGACAGCTTCTAAACTTGCAAAGCTTTCCAACCGCCTTCACTACATACGGGCAGCGGATCTGTTTGTCCGCTGGCCCATATCGGAGTGTGTAATGCCCGCCCTCTCAGTCGAGCGACCAATCGTGCGACTGAAGAGGCTGTCAATCACAGAGAGCGAGAGTGGTGGAGAGTGTAAGAAGCAGTGGTCTAATGACTGCTGCTTTTTACATTGCGGGAAGCAGGCTCGCATATGCAAACCTGCCCCGCAAGAACTCCAAAGCAGCACTCGCTGCTTCGTACATAAACTGCATTGTTTTACAGTTTTTATCTGTAAAGCAAAATAACATAAATATTTGTTATAAGGTTAGTCTTGAGAACTCTGCAGTGTGTATTTACAGTTCATTAAATGAGAGAATCCACAATTGTCAGAGCTTGATTACATGAAACATGGGCAAAGTAAATAATGAAAGTTTATTGCAGAGATGTTTAACTACCCATAAATAAATATTTTATATTAAAATCTCAAAGTGCTTATGGCCCTTTTTTAAAGAATGAAGTGGTAGGATAATAAATGAGATGGGTAGTATAGGATGAGAAACTGCGTTTTCAAATGTGATAAGAGAAATTGAAGATGGACATAAGTCTTCTGCAGAGAGGTAGATATTAGTGTCAACAGCATACAGATTATGTTAAATTCTTCAAATTGTTATTAGGCAGCCTAGAGAAGGTATAGAAATGTAAAAAAGGATAAGAAGCCTAGAATTGAGCCTTGTGGCATCCCAATGGAAAACAGAAGAATATTTTCCCCAAGAAATAATAAGGAAAATATGAATGTGCTGTATCACAGATAGCAAAGGAGTGAGGCAAACCAAGTATTTGGGAAAACAATCTTTAGCAACTCTTATAAAGTCATTTATTTTAGGACACTGATCTAACCATAAGGAATCATATTTGACTGTTTTTGCTCTTTAGTTGTTTGAAATCCTATCATAATTTTTAGCATTCCTTTATAGAGATATACAAAAACAGGTTAATCTAATATGGGGTGGCAAGCTTTCAGAAAAATATATCAATAAGCACAATTTAGCATAACCCTGAATGTACCTGGGGGTCAATCCGAACCAATCTGAACCAATCAGCCAAATGGATTGAACTTGAATCTGATTGGCTGATTCAATCAGCCAATCAGATTTTTCTACCTTAATTCCGATTGGCTGATAGAATCCTATCAGCCAATCGGAATTCGGCGGATGCCATCTTGGATGACGTCATTTAAAGGAACCTCATTCGTCGGGAAGTCGTCGTGCCGGAAGGATGCTCCGCGGCGGAGGAGCGAAGTAAGAAGATTGAAGATGCCGATTTGCTTGAAGACGTCGCCGATGGAAGAAGACTCTCTGCCGCTTGCTTCAAGACATCGCCCGGATGGATGAAGACTTCACTGCCGCTTGCTGGAACACATCGCCTGGATCGGTTCGGCCCGGCTGGGTGAATACAAGGTAGGGAGATCTTCAGGGGGTAGTGTTAGGTTTATTTAAGGGGGGTTTGGGTTAGATTAGGGGTATGTGGGTGGTGGGTTGTAATGTTGGGGGGTGGTATTGTGTTTTTTTTTGCAGGCAAAAGAGCAGTTTTCTTTGAGGCATGCCCCCACAAAAGGCCCTTTTAAGGGCTGGTAAGGTAAAAGAGCTTTGAACTTGTTTCAATTTAGAATAGGGTAGGGAATTTTTTTATTTTGGGGGGCTTTATTATTTTATTAGGGGGCTTAGAATAGGTGTAATTAGCTTAAAAATCTTGTAATCTTTTTTTATTTTTTGTAATTTAGTGTTTTTTTTTTTTTGTAATTTAGTTTAGTTTATTTAATTGTATTTTTAGATAGATATTTGTAGTTTAGTTAATTTATTGATAGTGTAGGTGTATTTGTAACTTAGGTTAGGATTTATTTTACAGGTAATTGGGTAATTATTTTAACTAGGTAGCTATTAAATAGTTAATAACTATTTAATAGCTATTATACCTAGTTAAAATAGTTAACAATTTACCTGTAAAATAAATATAAACCCTAACATAGCTATAATGTAATTATTAATTATATTGTAGCTATCTTAGGGTTTATTTTATAGGTAAGTATTTAGATTTAAATAGGAATATTTTAGTTTATAATATGAATTAGATTTATTTAATAAGAATTTAGTTAGGGGTGTTAGGGTTAGATAGAGTTAATATAGTTTATATAAATACTATAGTAACTATATTAACTATATTAACCCTAATATAATTAGGCTTAATATAGTTAATACATATAATATAATAACTATATTAACTATATTAACCCTAATATAATTAGGGTTAATATAGTTAATATAGCTGGCGGCGGTGTAGGGGGATTAGATTAGGGGTTAATACATTTATTATAGGTGGCCGCGGTGTAGGGGGATGTAGATTGTAGGCAAAAGAGCAGTTTACTTTGTGACAAAGCCCCGCCAAAAGCCCTTTTAAGGGCTGGCAAAAGAGCTGTTACTTTGGGGCATGCCCCGCAAAAAGCCCTTTTAAGGGCTGGCAAAAGAGCTGTTACTTTGGGGCAATGCCACGCAAAAAGCCCTTTTCAGGGCTATTTGTAGGGTTAGACTTAGGTTTAGTGGTAGGGATAGTTTAGTATTTTAGAGGTTGAATAATTTAATATAGATGGCGGCGGGGTAGGGGGATTAGATTAGGGGTTAATAATTTTAAAATAGATAGCGGCGGGGTAGGGGCTCACTTTAGGGGGTAGGTAAGGTAGATGGCGGCGGTGTTAGGGGCTCACTTTAGGGGGTTATAGATTTAATATAGCTGGCGCCGGTTTAGGGGTTAATAACTTTATTAGGTAGCGGCAGTTAAGGGGTTAATACATATTTTATTGTTAGGCTAGTGAGGGGGGATAGCGGATAGAGGGTTAGACGTGTCGGGCTATGTTAGGGAGGCGTGTTAGACTTGTCGGGCTATGTTAGGGAGGCATGTTAGACAGTGTTAGACATTGCGGGTAATTTAGACTTTAGTCAGGTTTTGTAGGCGCCGGCAGTTTCTAACGTGCCGCAAGTAACTGGCGACGCCAGAAATTTGTACTTGCGCAGATTTCTGGACATCGCTGGTTTGTCAGACTTACGGCACGTTAGCATCTGATGGCGCTGTATATGGGATAGCTCGAGTTGCGAGCTGAAACTGCGGGCGACACGGGTTCCCTCGCTTGCGCCGCAAACTACGATCTATATCGGATCGCGCCCCAGATCTCATCTGATCTGGAAAGCTAAGCAGGGTCAGACCTGGTATAAAACATAACTCAGATAGTAAAACTTTTAATTTAAAATTATAATTTAGTTCAAATTAGATACACACATTAAAAGTTTTACTTTAAAGGGACATAATACTCATAGGCAAAATCACTTGAAACTGATGCAGTATAACTGTAAAAAGCTGACAGGAAAATATCACCTGAGTATCTCTATGTAAAAAGGGAGATATTTTACGTCACAACTTCCTCAGCTCAGCAGAGTAAGTGCTGTGTTAAAATTTACACTTCAGTTGCTGTCCAGCTGCAGGTTAAAAAAAAAGAAAGGAAGAAATGAACAGCAGCCAATCAGCATCAACAGTGCTGAGGTCATGAACTCTTTTACTGTGATCTCATGAGATTTCATAGTAAACTTCCTTAAACTGAATAGGCTCACTCCCTTGCCTGTCCCGGGACAGGCATACTGATTTGCTGCTTAAAGTCCTTTACAATGGGGTGTGAATACTTAAGACATTTTGAGGTAGAATATCTTGACCCCATATTTTCCCACTACTCGTTACTTGATCAATAAACACACAACACCTAATTGGGAGAGAAAAGGCTGCAGCTTATTTATTAAACAAACCAATAAATTAACATTTTATTTAACTTTCAACAATATTTACAATCCACCTCAGTGCTTGCTCTTATTTTCCTATAAGCCCCCACCCCTTCCAGGGCTGGGCGTTCCTCACATTCCTTTGCTTACACCTCCATAACTGCCACCATATTCCATTAGGCGTAAGCCTCAACAGAAATTAGCAAGCACTTCCGCCTGCGCTGCGACATCACTTAATTCACCGTTCAGGGAGGGAGGGCGGGACACACCTCCTACCGTGCTGCTCCAGAAAGGCACCTGTGACCTCACTTCCAGTGCTGGGACTTATAAAAGTTCCCCAACCCCACCCATCTGGAATAATCCACTCCTGGGGGTAAAGTGGGGTCACAGGTGCCCTTCTTCCATGCTGTCATCCGGGGCCTTTTCTTGACCCCACATTTTCCCACTACTCGTTACTTGATCAATAAACACACAACACCTAATTGGGAGAGAAAAGGCCGCAGCTTATGTATTAAACAAACCAATAAATTAACATTTTATTTAACTTTCAACAATATTTACAATCCACCTCAGTGCTTGCTCTTATTTTCCTATAAGCCCCCACCCCTTCCAGGGCTGGGCGTTCCTCACATTCCTTTGCTTACACCTCCATAACTGCCACCATATTCCATTAGGCGTAAGCCTCAACAGAAATTAGCAAGCACTTCCGCCACAACTCGCTCCCTAGCGAGTACCGCCAACCAAAGCTAAGGCCTTTTCTATCCCCTCCCGAAGCGTAAAATTAAATAAATGTAGCCCTACTTCATTGAGGTGCACTCCATCCTTTAGGTAAAAACATTTACCCGATTCCCCTTCGAACTCTACGTGGCGTAAGCCAACGCCCCCTAGCCCCTTTACGTACCCAGATATAGTCCTATTGACCTTTCGCCTGGAAGCCTCCAGCTTTTTTGCATCTCACGCCGACCTCCAAACTACCCTACTCTCAATCTCCGACCAAACCAGAACCATACCCGGAAACAGCTGACACAATCTATCGAAACTTCTTTTGATGTCCTCAATTAGTTCTTTTTGTGGCATACATCCCAAGTCATTTCCGCCTGAATGTACCACTAATACTTTTGGAGGGGAGAAAAGCCTGGCATGCTCAACTACCGTGCCCACAACTTGAGACCATTTCATGCCCGAATCCCAAACCATCTGATGATAACATGGTCCCTGCCAAAGCCCAACTGGGTCCCATCTGGCTTCACTGCCGCTGCCTTCTTCGCCCAGTACACATAGGAATGTCCTACGATCCAATACTTCCCCGGCTCTGCCAAACAAATTAAAACATTATCAGTACCCCCCGCTTTGGGACACCAAACCCGGTCTCACATACCCCCGAAATCGCTCTGATCTCCATCTCCCAATCCTCCTAATCACCGAAGCGTCCAACCCCAAATTAGCCGCCTCCGTCGCAGCACCTATCCTGAACGAATGCGAACCAAACTCCAGGCCCCCAATTCCCATCAAACCCAAGACCCTTCGCATTATTGCCGCAAACTGGAAACGCGACAGTGACGTCCCGTCCGCATGTACCAACAACGGGCCTGAAACAGTGCCGACCACCTCCAAGTATTCTCGCACCACCCGTACTGGGCAACAATCCCCACCAATTGCATGCAAAACCACTACTGTCCCTCTACCCTCCTGGTCCGTCTTGGACCTCCTGACCCATAACTCTACTGCCCCTTCCGCCACCACTACATCCTGCCTACCCATTCTGCTCACATCCCAACGGTTCTTTCCCACCAGCTCCGACACCCTGAACGCTCCAAAGAAAGCCAGTACAAATGCAGTTTTGAATAACAGCTCCTCATACCTTGAGAAACACACCCTATTTAGCTCCGACACCAACCCTTGCAAAATCGCAAAAGTAATTGGCCTCCGACCATCCGTCCGGAATCCCCTCCTACACATCCCCCTGACTGCCATTCGGGTCACAAATTTTTTTGTAAGATCCTCCATACCCAGCAATCGGAAAAGGAATGCCATTGCTGCCATCCTCTTCCGAACTTCGGAGGGCGATAGCCCTTCCCTCTCCCAGGAACCTACCCAGCTCATCCATAACAGGAAATCACTCCTCCTGTATCCTTGGCACTGCTCCTCCTGTAGCACCCGCTCCCACCGCCTCCACACTCGGGTGTAAGCCCTCCATGTGTTAGGAGCCAATGCCCCTCTGATTAACCTCAACATTCCTGGAAACCCAGGTACCACAAGTCCTCTGGACATGCAATTCCGTCCCGCTCCGCTTCTGGGGCCACTTCTTGGAACCTGTCCCACTGAAATCGTGACAAAGCGTCAGCAATAACGTTAAACCGTCCCGGGACATGCACCGCCCTGAAAGATATGTTGCATCTCATGCACTCCAAAACAAACACCCTCAGGAGCCGTATCACCGCCGGCGAGTTCGCCGTTAACCGGTTGATTGCCCACACCACTCCCTGGTTGTCCGAATGGAAACAAACCCTTTTGTTGCCTAGCTGCTCCAGCCAAATTTTTAAGGCCACTACCAAAGGGAATAATTCCAAGAAAGTCAAGTTCTTGGTCAAACCCCATTCGGCCCATACTTCGGGCCATCTGCCCGCACACCACTGGCCGTTCAAATAGGCCCCAAAACCGTGAGCTCCTGCTGCGTCTGTAAATAAACACAGCTGGTCGTCCGACCAGCCTATTTCCTGCATGATCACTTGCCCATTGAACTCCTCCAGGAAAGTTCGCCACACCTTCAAGTCCTCTTTGACCTCCCCCGTCAACCTGACATGGTGTCTTGGGTCAGAAACTCCAACTGTCAGCAATGACAAACGTCTGCAAAATATTCGGCCAATGGGAATTATCCTGCAGGCAAAATTCAACTTTCCCAATAAAGATTGAATATCCCTGAGGGTAGCTTTCGTTCTTGCCAGCATCCTGCCGATCACCATTTTGAGGTCAGACACCTTGTCCTCCGGTAACCTGCACTCCATCTTAATGGAATCCATTTGGATTCCTAAAAAACTCAATGACGTCGTAGGCCCTTCTGACTTATCTGCGGCCACCGGGATACCAAAATCCCCCGCCACCTGCCCTAAAACCTGAACCAAATGATCACAGTCCGCCGAACCGGCCGGACCGACGAACAGGTAGTCATCTAGGTAATGCACCATAGATGAAATCCCATACGCATGCTTCACTACCCACTCTACAAAGGAGCTGAACCTCTCGAAATAGGAACATGAAATTGAGCATCCCATCGGGAGGCAAAGATCCACGTAGAAGGCTCCGTCCATCATGCATCCCAACAGATGATGACACCGAGGATGCACCGGGAGCAGCCGAAAAGCAGACTCAACGTCCGCTTTCGCAATTAAAGCCCCTTTACCCGCCGCTCTCACTAACCCCACGGCCTTGTCGAACGACGCATATTTCACCGCAACCAATTCCGGATCAATGCCATCGTTGACCGACAGCCCCTTAGGGTAAGACAGGTGGTGGATCATGTGGAATTGACCAGGGGCCTTTTTAGGAACCACCCCCAATGGTGATACCCTTAGGTCCGGCAATGGGGGGTCCAAAAATGGACCCGCCATCCTGCCCAATCGGACTTCTTTCCCAATTTTTTCCCTTAGTACCCCCGGGTGTACCCTAGCCGACTTTAAATTGCTCGGGACCCCTTCCATCCGCTCCTCTCTAAATGGAATCATAAAGCCCGAGCTAAAACCCGTAAGAAGTAGCTCCGCATCCACCGCGCGACCGCGCTTATTGGCGTAAGCCTCTAACCATGGGGCCATCTTTTCGACCCTCACCAGCGTCCGCGCCCATTGGACCCACGTCCCCCGACCGGGACCCTTGCTTACCCTTCTTGAAGCATTTTGCAAAAGTGTGTACACCCCCGCAACCGGAACACTCGTGCTTGTATTTGCACGAGGCCCCAAACTTACATTGCCCGTCGTTGAACTGAAAACATACTCCTTTTCTGAGGGCAGATCCAGACCCCCCAGAGACTCCGCCCCTGGGCGTTTGCCCAGAGCCCCGAAAGGAATGGCCACCCCTCAAGGGGGTCATCATCTCGAGCCAAATGCTCATATCTCTGTCGTCCCACAGCATCTCCGGCCAAACCGCCAACCGCTGTCTAAAGCCCTCGGTCTAAAGCCCTCGTCCTACCGCCACCACGCCATTCCCCCGTAGGTCCTGTATGCACTGGAAATTTCGTTGTAATAACAAAACAAGGAAGCCCCCTGATCCGGGGTCTTCTCGCATATGACACTCGCCAAGATGCCGAAGGCACGCGACCAATTACTAAACGTCTTTGGCAGTTTGCGCCATCGCTTCTTCCGCTCCTCCTCCTCCTTTTTCCCTTTTTCTTTCTCATCCTCCTTAACCTCTAGAACATGCTCCAGGGGTAACAGGGAGAAAATCTCTATAAATTCCCGCTTTCCGATCTTTTCTCTCAATTCACTGGTTAAGTGAATCCCTAAAGGGCCAACCGAACAGAGACATGGTCTCCGTAATGCGCCTTCTGGCACCCTAACCACCTCTCCCCCATTGCCCCCCGGGGTTTCCAAGCTTGCCGCCGCTACTTGCGACCCCCCCACAGCCGGGGTAAGCCCTGGCGTGGTCCACGCTGCCGCCACCGAAGTCCCCCTTCCCGGGTTTTCCAACGACGCAAGTAAAGCTCTCAAACCTGAAACCATAGCTTCCCTCTCACCAGGCACAGCCACATTCACACTTGGTGCCCCACCAGCCATCTCACCTGCTGGCTGCTGCACCGTTCCTGCACCCTCCTCGCGTACTGGCCTTGCTTCCTCCCCGTGGCCTCTGTCCCTGTCTACTTCTTCCCTTCCTCTGCTCACATCCAGTCTCCTCCGTACCGCTTCCCTTCTGGCAGGTGATCTCCCCCTGCCGTACCTGCTCCGGTCGCGGCTCCTGTCAACCCGAGCCCAGGTGTGTGATGCTGGTGATCCTCCTCCCCTTGTCCTCCTCCGCGGCGACCTAGACCTCCTGCGTCCTCCTGAGGTCGCCGTCCTGTCCGGCTGCGTGTCTCTTCTCCCGGTTCTACCTCCTGCTACTGGCGCCTGCAATGTAGATATGGCCGTAACCTCTCTCCCTTCTGAAACCCCCCTACCCCCCGTCCCTTCCCTTTGAAGCCCTGCTCCCTGCCCCCCTCCACTCCGTTGAGGAGACAATAACTGTAAGATCTGCGCCAAGGTGGACAGATCTCCTACCTGACTCGCCGCTACTGGTCCTGCTGAAGTGCCTTCCAAGGGATCCTCCTCTTCATCTGCAAAGTCACCACTGGCATTGAGCTCAAGCGGTGGCTCCGTAAACCAGTCCTGCTGCGCGGGAGTGTCTCTTCCAGAGGCGTCCTGAGCCTCCACTCTCAGCTCTCCCCCGGTCACCCCTGCAACACAACATATCATTAAACCTGCCCCTTCACAAAAAAACCCCACCACCCCCTCCTCAATCCAACATATAACCCCTTTCTTTATTCGTTACTATTTACCCCTTCTCTTTTTTTTTTTTTTTTTTATACCTAGAAGCCCCATACTAACCCGCCCTTGTTACCCCCTAGCCCTGCCCTGCCTAACTGGGTACCCAGCCCCTGTATCCCCGTCCCCATCACAAACCCAACCCTCCCATCACAAGGACCCGACCCAAAAGGGAGGAGGGGGAGGGGGGGGAGGGGGAGGAAGAGAGGGGAGAGGGGAAAAGGGGGCAGAGAGGAGGAAGGAGCGGAAGAAAAAGGGAAGAGAAAGAGAGGGGAGCATAAACCACATCACATTCTGAAACGTGTGAGGAGATACATAATGACTGGACAAAAGAAAGTGCATTAAAACCAGCTCTCCCACGCTGCAAAGGGGGGGGGGTCCTATCTCACTCCTGACCGCCCCACAGTCTAGTCAGCCTACTTGACTACAATATTTAGGCCATTGCAAACCCCCCCTCCGCGGCCTTGCTCCCAGCCGCCACCCGCGGCTATCCCGCATCAATACCCGGCCTTATTCCCGGCCGCTAACCCGTGTCTGTCCCTTCTTAGGGCTTCCCTTTTCTTTGCCGCCAAAACCTAGCCCCCCACCCCCGGCCTTATCCCTGGCCGCTCATACTATCCCGGGCCCCCTTCCTTATTTTTTTTTTTTTTTTTGCCTTTTGGGCTTATGCATTTGTCGCCGCTACGCAACAACCCCCCCCCGGCCTTATGTCTGGCCGTGCCCACCCTACAGGCCCCGTTACCTGTTACCCCCCCCGGGCCCACTGGCCTACCATCCAGGCCAGTTTTCCTATTTTCCATTTACCTAGATTTCACATTATCACGGCATTACAGGCTTATACCTTGCTGCCCAACGATCCTTCCCCCCCCCCCCCGGCCGTCCTCCTGGCCTTGCCTTTATGCCATCCCGCCACCCCTTTAACACCTCTTCGATAGCTCAGCCTTCAGGCCCCCAATCTTCGATAACTCAGCTGCTTACCTGACTCCCGAGCGCTTCTCCCGGTCCGTCCTGCTCTGCCGCGACCTCTCGATGTCCCTGGTTCCACCCGCTGACGTACCGTGATGACGTCAGACCCCGGCACCGCCCTCTGCCGGGCCTCAGCTCCCGCTCCAGTCCGTTGACCTCTGCCGTTCTCCGACCTCGCCTGTTCCTGTGGACCTGCTGGCTGGCTCCTCTCCCGACCGGATCTCCTCCTGCCGACCTCCGGGCTCAAGCGTTCCGGTGGCCTCGACCTCCTGGCTGGCTGTCTTCCGCTCCCGACTGCCGCCTCCACCACCGGACCTGTTGTGGCTGCCTCCCCAGCCGTGGACAACTGTTGCCGGATCCAACCTTCGCCATTTCTCCTCGCCGCCGACAGCAACTCCTGCAACAAGGCCTCCATCTTCAGGTAAGTAAGTGCCGACACACCTCCTACCGTGCTGCTCCAGAAAGGCACCTGTGACCTCACTTCCAGTGCTGGGACTTATAAAAGTTCCCCAACCCCACCCATCTGGAATAATCCACTCCTGGGGGTGAAGTGGGGTCACAGGTGCCCTTCTTCCATGCTGTCATCCGGGGCCTTTTCTTTCTTTTTTACATAGAGATGTTCAGGTGATATTTTCTAGTCAGCTTTTTACAGCTATGCTGAATCACTTTCAAGTGTTTCAACATTTAGGTATAATGGCCCTTTAAGTGGACCTTTATTTTTATATTTATTCTTTATTAAGACCTAAATCTTAAAAACAAAGCCAGAGCAAAAAAAACAGTAAAATAGGCTTTTTAAGAAAGTCTGTAGAATATAGAGATAATATATTATTATTTAGATGAGTTAGTTTAGATTTTAGAAATGTATCAGAAGTAATTAACTCATTAATTTAATTTGAAGCACTAAAGAAGTAAAGAAGTGTTAATTTTCAGTTAGTATAATAAACAATGTGAAACTCATTTTCCTATAAAATGACTGCCTGACAAAAGCCTTGATGATTGTGGCTATGTAATGCCTGGATTAGTTTTATTTAAACATATAAGTGAGTTCCACATACAAAAAGGCTATTGTACACAAATGCCATAGCTGAATTGCCTGATGAGGGTCTTAATTTACAGTTTGCATTGAATAATACAACCACTATTAAACATTAGCCATTAAAGCTTCTCTGCAGATAGGTATCAGTATTCTACAATTTCTTTTCTGCAAGGAATGTTTTCAAATACTCTTTTCTTTACAGATCTGTGATGATTTTTTTAAAGGGCAAAGGGAGCAAAGAATTTGAAAATTCTTTGAAAAAAAAAAGAAAAGATTTCTGACAATATAAAATGGAGAACACCTCTCTGCCCTATTTTGCACTGTGCATTTTTCTTCTTTTAACTAGAAACTTTGCCTGGATTTTAATCTAAATTCCTTTAATAGCCTCCCTTGATAATCTACTTTGGAACCCATCCAAGACATTAACAAAGGAAAAATATGCTTGAAAGAGATGATAGGTTAAACTGAATACCAGGTGGCAAATGTCATTTATGAATATATTTAAAGCACAGTTTTGATTTTTAAAACCAGCATATTTTTGTTTTCCTTTATTTAATATATGCCACCTAGTCTCACTGTCTGAAATTAATGAAAATGTTTTTGTTAAAGCATAGAGGCTCAGTGGCAGCTATTCCCACGAGAATAAAGGGTCATGAACAGATCTTATAGAAAATAAATACAGAAAAAAAACGTTAATTGCAACATTAATGCTGTTTTTACTCATTTTTGCTCTTCTGATTAAAAAGGAGGAAAAAAAGCACGTGATGATAATAAGTCTATACTCAGAATTATTTACACTTCTACATGATGTTGCCAAAATTTACATTCAACCCCACTATTAAAACACGTCTAAAATTTGGGTTTATGTTTGGCAGAAGTAGTTTTATTTACCATGTCATGTTCTTACTCTAGATGTAGCAGCTAATGAATTATGGGATAGATTACAAGTGGCACACCATTGTTAGGGCGGGATGCAATATGTAGTATTGCTAACTTGCGTGTGTATTACAAGTTGAAAGTAAACAGGTGTGCTCAAATGCAACCAAAATGTGTGCTTGTCGGGTTAGAACGAGTGAAGACCTTGTGTATATGGGTTAAAAAATGTGCACCAAACACAACATAAATACATTAACCCCTTAACAACTCACGTCATACAGTTTACGTCTTACACAAACTGGTCTTTAAAGACCAGCAATGCACCCTGTATGAAGTTAGGGGTTTAAAACGGCTGAAAGCGATCCTGATCGCTTCCAGCCACTTTCAAGTTATTGCAGTGATGCCTCGATATTGAGGCATCACTGCAATACCTTTTCTTGCACACCGATGCAGAGAGGGCCACTCTGTGGACCTCTCTGCATCGGCCAGCGATGGTGCCTATCTTTGGTGGGTGGGATCAGCTGCAGGGAAGCGGGTGGGCGGCCCATCGCTTGATCACTTCCTGCCACTCTGCTGGTTCAGTCCCGGTGCGTGCAGGGGCGCACAAGGGGGCAGGGAGCGTGTGCGCGTGCAAGCACGATCTGCACTAATATATACATTGATCGTTAAATGTCTTGGTCACTGGGAGAGGGAGGGGGAAAACTATGTTATAATAAAAGGGATCTGGGAGAGGTGGTAGGGGGTATTAAGGGGGGGCAGCTACACTACAGCAAAATAAATATCCTAATAAAAAGGGCACTATACTTTGAAAAGTGGGTACTAGCAGACAGCTGCCAGTACCCAAAATGGCAATGAATAGTGAGAGGGGGAAGGGTTAGAGAGCTGTTTAGGGGGCTCAGGGAAGTTGGGTGGTAAGGGGGGGATCCTACACTGCAGAAAATATCTAATTAATTTTTTTTTTATTTTTTTTTAAAAAGCAAACACATTTTTTTTTTTTATACTGGCAGACTTTCTGCCAGTACTTGGCGGGGACAATTGTGGGGTGAGGGAGGGAAGAGAGTTGTTTGGGAGGGATCAGGGGGTGGGATGTGTCAGGTGGGAGGCTGATCTCTACACTAAAGCTAAAATTAACCCTGCAAGCTCCCTAGAAGCTACCTAATTAACCCCGAAACTGCTGGGCATATTACAAGTGTGGTGCGCAGCGGCATTTAGCGTCCTTATAATTACCAAAAAGCAATGCTAAAGCCATATATGTCTGCAACGAAATGGCAAGAGGGGGAAGTGTTAGAGAGCTGTTTAGGGGGCTCTGGGAAGTTGGGTGGTAAGGGGGGATCCTACACTGCAGAAAATATCTTAAAAAAAATTTTTTTTTTTTTAAAAAGCAAACAATTTTTTTTTATACTGGCAGACTTTCTGCCAGTACTTGGCGGGGACAATTGTGGGGTGAGGGAGGGAAGAGAGCTGTTTGGGAGGGATCAGGGGGTGGGATGTGTCAGGTGGAAGACTGATCTCTAGACTAAAGCTAAAATTAACCCTGCAAGCTCACTAGAAGCTACCTAATTAACCCTGTCACTTCTGGGCATAATACAAGTGTGGTGCGCAGCGGCATTTAGCGTCCTTCTTATTACCAAAAAGCAATGCTAAAGCTATATATGTCTGTTATTTCTGAACAAAGGGGATCCGAGATAAGTATTTACAACCATTTGTGCCATAATTGCACAAGCTGTTTGTAAATAATTTCAGTGGGAAACCTAAAGTTAGTGAAAAAGTGAACAATTTTTTTTTATTTGATCATATTTAGTGGTGAAATGGTGGCATGAAATATACCAAAATTGGCCTAGATCAAAACTTTGGGTTGTCTACTACACTACACTAAAATTAACCCTACAAACTCCCTATAAGATACCTAATTAACCCCTTCACTACTGAGCATAATACAAGTGTGGTGCGCAGCGGCATTTAGCTGTCTTCTAATTACAAAAAGTAATGCCAAAGCCATAAATGTCTGCTATTTCTGAACAAAGGGGATCCCAGAGAAGCATTTACAGCCATTTGTGCCATAATTGCACAAGCTGTTTGTAAATCATTTCAGTGAGAAACCTAAAGTTTGTGAAAAAGTTTGTTAAAAAGTGAACAACTTTTTTTATTTGATCGCATTTGGCGGTGAAATGGTGGCATGAAATATACCAAAATGGGCCTAGATCAATACTTTGTGTTGTCTACTAAAAATATATATCTATACATGTCAAGGGATATTCAGGGATTCCTGACAGATATCAGTATTCCAATATATCAATATCGCTAATTTTGAAAAAAAAATGGTTTGGAAATGCAAAGTGCTACTTGTATTTATTGCCCTATAACTTGCAAAAAAACAAAGAACATGTACACATTGGGTATTTCTAAACTCAGGACAAAATTTAGAAACTATTTAGCATGATTTTTTTTCAGTGGATGTAGATGTGTAACAGATTTCGGGGGTCACCGCAGAAATGTAAAAATAGCCATGATCCTTAAGGGTAAGAAATTGAAAAAATGGCTTTGTCTTTAAGGGGTTAAAATAAAGTGTTAAACTCATTTATACACTTTCTGAATATAAATAAAAAAGATATAAAGGTTAAACTGTATATGCTATATGACAAGGTGTTTGACTGGAAAGGGCTATTATATATAATATATGTGTATATATATATATATATATATACAGTATATACAGTATATATATATATATATATATATATATATATATATATATATATATATATATATATATATATAATGTAGGTAGAGGTAGTAGCACTCCTAGTGAAAGTACAAGGCACAAACTGCCCACCCTGCCCTGGGTGCACTCCACAAGTGAATACAAAGTAGATAAAGGAGGAGTCACTCACAGGGTCTTGCTTCCAAATATACAAATATTTAATTAACGTTTTGCGGTCTCCCCCGTTTCGCGGTCTTACCCCTCTTATACCCCTGCACATCTATGACCGCTAAACTGTGTTCACGGCCGCAAACCGTAAGTAACACAGCACCACATGGCAATGACATCACACGCATCTCCATGGCACTGGATGCTAAGTCACGAGTGCCATGTGTGAATTAAAAACAAGTAAATACAAGCGTAATGCTATAGCCAGATGTACAATTATAGTAGTAAATGGTTTGTATGATATACAGATTATACAATGTAGATTTACGCCATGAAACTGACCGTATTAGTACTATAGCCTTGTACTATATGTTGCAGTTGTAGAAGCAAA
The DNA here is from genome assembly GCF_027579735.1 of Bombina bombina. NCBI lineage: Eukaryota > Metazoa > Chordata > Amphibia > Anura > Bombinatoridae > Bombina > Bombina bombina. The sequence continues at coordinate 194,433,033 of NC_069500.1, forward strand.
GTAATTTTAACAATTAGAGACAGCATTTGTGCATTATCATGACTACCCTTATAGCATAAATAAAGATAAGACACAAGAATAAGCATCAATGGTATGAGGGGCTATAGTAGGCGAATAGGGTGCAAGGTGGTGTGTCCAGGCATCCAATCGTCGGGGGTGGGCATCTGACCCCATTTATTTTATCCTACCACCAAGTGTCAGAACTATCCAATGTATGTGGTACGCATAAGTGTTACTATGTTGCAGTATAGACAGAAGTGTACAAAGACAATAACTAGGCTAATCAACTGCTATGCTTCAGATAACCCGAAACTCACTTAACCTATATACTCTATATACACCCACATAATGAAGTTCAAGGGAAAAAGTACTTATGATCCCAATAGCCATAACCCATCTATTAAAACCTTTTCGAGACTACTATGGCAGACCAGTGAGGAGAGCTGTAACAACAATAAAGCTTATAGACACAACCTGACAAATAAGGAAAGAAAAGCACTTAGAGATCTGCAAGAGGATAACAAGATTGTGCTGAGAGAAGCGGACAAAGGAGGTGCCATGGTTTTACAGGACTACAGTAACTATAAGAAGGAAGTGATGCGGCAATTGGAAGATAAAGACACCTATAATGTACTCAGAGGGGATCCAACTAAAAAGTTCAAAAGAATGCTGGATGAACTAATCTAACAATTATACAATAACAACCTTATTGACAAGGGTATGAGTGAATATATGACTGTGGATTACCTCAGAACACCGGTACTTTACATGTTACCCAAAGTGCACAAGAGTCTATCAGACCCCGCAGGGAGACCGATTCTATCGGCAATTGGCTCCCTGCTACAACCGATAGCAATATATGTGGACTACATACTCCAACCTATGGTTCGGAATATACCTTCCTTTCTACTAGACTCAGCAGCTATGATCAAACTAATACTACAACAACCCCTGTTAACTGAGGATGTGCTGCTGGTCACACTGGATGTGACCAGCTTGTACACGGTCATACCACATCAGAAGGGGATAGCAGCAACGAGAAAGCAATTGGCTAAGTATCCTTATATCGGTCCCCCAGCGGAAGCCATCTGTGAGATGTTAAGGATGTGTCTGGAACTCAACTACTTCCATTTTGAACGAACATTTTATCTGCAAATAGCTGGAGCGTCCATGGGGTCAAACATGGCCCCATCATATGCTAATCTATTAATGGCCGAGTTGGTGAATGGTGGCACAGAGTTATTCCAAGACCCAAGAATACAGCTATTTAGAAGATATATAGATGACCTGTTCATGTTATGGACAGGCACGGAAGGAGAGCTGTTGTGCTGGTTTGAAGAACTGAATGGAGTACATCCCACTGTGAAATTTAAAATCATGTACGACAGAACAACTGTAGATTTTCTTGATATAAGAATCATCAAGCAAGGGGATACCCTAATTACTACTCTTTTCAACAAACTGACAGACAAGAACTCGTTACTATGCGCTACAAGCTGCCACCCACCGAGCCTAAAAAAGGCACTTCCTATCTCCGAATTTAAAAAGGGTGGCTAGGAACAACACTAACAAAGAATGCAGAGACATACAAATATCTGAAATGGAAAGAAAATTCCGACAGAGGGGATACCAGCCAAAGATCCTTAAAAAAAGCAAAGAAGCTACAATGGAGGTCTCACAACAGGAACTACTATATGGTTCGAAAAACAAAGCAACAGAAGAAAGAATGACTTTCACTACAACCTATACCAAGGGTAAAGAGGATATTGCAGGTGCTCTGAGAAATAACTGGAGCCTACTAACTACTGATAAGGATCTACCTTTTAGGAATATGACACCACCCAGGATTGGATACCGCACGGCAAGCTCACTCAGAGACCAGTTAATCAAAACAGATCCTAAGGGATGCTATAGCAGTGAAACCTGGTTAACAACCAAGCCAGGTTGTTTCTCTGTTTGGAATGTACTGCCTGTGGGGGGCTTACCACAGGTAACTTCTTCAGACATCCCTATTCTACAAGAAGGTTCAAGATCCGACACAGGGTGACCTGTACCACTAAATTCATAGTGTACCTATTACACTGTGTCTGTGGGATGTTTTATGTAGGGAAGATGGTGGATGACATCAGGACCAGAATGGCCAACCACCGTTCGGCCATACGGACAGCTCTGGACAAGGAAACTTCTGACCAGCCTGTGGCCAGACATTTTGCCAAAGCAGGACATAAGGTAACAGATCTCAGATATATTATCATTGACCATATTCCTCCCCCCACCAGAGGTGCCAACAGGGCTAAAACTCTTCTACAAAGGGCGGCCAGGTGGATCTTCAATTTGGGAACTATGAACCCTAGGGGACTTAATGTATACCTGTACTGGCATTGTTGCCTGTAGGAGCCCTCCATATATACTGCCATGGATTATAAAATTATGTGGGTGTATATAGAGTATATAGGTTAAGTGAGTTTTGGGTTATCTGAAGCATAGCAGTTGATTAGCCTAGTTATTGTCTTTGTACACTTCTGTCTATAGTTCAACATAGTAACACTTATGCGTACCACATACATTGGATAGTTTTGACACTTGGTGGTAGGATAAAATAAATGGGATCAAATGCCCACCCCCTATGATTGGATGCCTGGACACACCACCTGGCACCCTATTCACCTACTATAGCCCCTTATACCATTGATGCTTATTCTTGTGTCTTATATTTATTTATACTGTAAGGGTAGTCATGATAATGCACAAATGCTGTCTCTAATTGTTAAAAGGACTTTGCTTTTACAACTGCAACATATAGTACTAGGCTATAGTACTAATATGGTCAGTTTCATGGTGTAGATCTACATTGTATAATCTGTATATCACACAAACCTTTTACTACTATAATTGTACATCTGGCTATAACATTACGCTTGGATTTACTTGTTTTTAATTCACACATGGAACTCGCGACTTAACATCCAGTTGCCATGGAGATGCGCGTGACGTCATTGTCACGTGGTGCTATGTTACTTGTGGTTTGCGGCCGTTTAGTGGTGATAGATGTGCAGGGGTATAAGAGGGGTAAGTCTGTAAAACTTGTTGTACTTATTTTGAAAATGGGGGAGACCTCGAAACGTTAATTATATATTTGTATATTTGGAAGCAAGACCCTGTGAGTGACTCCTCCTTTATCTACTATATATATATATATATATATATATATATATATATATATATATATGTACACACACACACAGGTGTTCAAAAGTTTGGGGTCACTTAAACATTTCCTTCTTTTCCATGAAAAAATACATGAAATTAGTTTGAATAAGAAATATAGTCATTGAAAAGGTTAATTTTGTAAAATTTTGTAGGCAACCCCTAGATAGTTTTTATCTATTAATTATAATATCCTTTTAATATTAGCATGTTGTTTATTAAGGTTTCTTTTCTTTCTTCTTTTTTACTTTACTTTACTTTATTATGTTTGGAGAATGTTTTCATAAAATGTGATTGTAAAGAATTTGAGTAAAATATACTCACTGTCTCAGTGTACCATCCCAAATAATTCTATAGCTGTATTCCACATCAGAGCCAATTAAACCCTCCCCTAACCTAAAGACCTACGTGTCTCCTCCTATTGGTTAACCCACCCTATTTAGGCTCACCTGTGGCATCAGATTATCTATCTTTGAGGAAGCGCATGTACGCATGCGCGAAACATGTCAGATAGTAAGAGCTGCACCTCTTGTCTATCACTTGTATGAATAAACACTGTTGACACTAGTTACCTGTCCGGATCTGTCATTTTTTCTTCAGTCATTGAAAATGTTAGAAATAATGAATTTTAAGTGAAATAATAATTTTGTCCTTCAAACTTTGCTTTCATCAAAGAATCCTCCTTTGGCATTCTATCTGTCAATTTGTTGAGGTAATTTGAAGAGAATTCACCCCATGTTTCCTGAAGCACCTCTCACAAGTTGTATTAGCTTGATGGGTACTTCTTAGGTAGCATACGGTCAAGCTACTCCCACAACAGCTCAATAGGGTTGAGATCTGGTGACGGTGCTGGCCACTTCATTAAAGACAGGATACCAGCTGACTGCTTCTTCCCTAAATAGTTCTTGCATAGTTTGGAGCTGTGCTTTGGGTCATTGTCCTATTGTAGGAAGAAATTGGTTCCAATCAAGCGTTTTCTACAGGATGTGGCATGGAGTTGCAAAATGGAGTGATAGCCTTCATTCTTCAATGTCCCTTTTACCCTGTATAGATCTCCCAATTTACCACCCCCAAATTACCCCCATACCATCACATTGCCTCCACCATACTTGATGTTATTCTTTGTGATCCGAACACCTCAAACTTAGCTTTGTCTGACCATAACACTTTTTTAAAACACTTTTTTTTTAAATTTCCTCTGTCCAGTGTCTGTGTTCTTTCGCCCATCTTAATCTTTTACTTTTATTGGCCAATCTGAGATATGGATTTTTCTTTGCAACCCTGCCTAGAAGGCCAGCATCTCTGAGTCAATTCTTCATTGTTGATGTTGATACTGGTGTTTTGCGGGAACTATTTAATGAAGCTGCTAGTTGAGGACCTGTGGGGCATCTGTTTCTCAAACTAGACACTCTAATGTATTTGTCCTCTTGCGCACCAGGGCCTCCCACTCCTCTTTCTATTCTGCTTAGAGCCAGTTTGTTCTGTTGTGTGAAGGGATTAGTACACAGTGTTGTACAAGATCTTCAGTTTCTTGACAATTTCTTCATTTCTCAGAACAAGAATAGACTGACGAGATTCAGAAGAAAGCTCTTTGTTTCTGGCCATCTTGAGCCTATAATTGAACCCACAATTGCTGATGCCTCAGATACTAAATTAGTCTAATGAAAACCAGTTGTATTGCTTCTTTAATCAGCACAACAGTTTTCAGCTGTGCTAACATAATTGCAAAAGGGTTTTCTAATGATCTGTTAGCGTTTTTTAATGGTAAACTTGGATTAGCAAACACAACGTGCCAGATGGTTGCTGATAATGGGCCTCTGTACGCTTATACAGAGATTCCATTAAAAATCTTCCTTTCCAGCTACAATAGTAATATACAGCATAAAAAATGTCTACACTATTTCTGATGAATATTATTTCAATGAGCAAAAAAAGTAATGGAAACAATGAAGCGCACTCTCAACAATTATACAACCAACTAATTTAAAATGTAGACAAGGAGGCACTCGCCAGTCCTTTTAAAGTGGTAGCTTTAATATGCGTAACTTTCGGGGATATGATAGATAGATATTTAAAAATAAAAAGATATACAGATAGATAGATAGATAGATAGATAGACAGATAGTTAGATAGATAGATATACTGTAGATACATACATAAATATATATATATATATATATATATTTAAAAATAAAAATCAAATTTTCTTATAAGTGAAGAACATAGGAGTTTATAGTATTTATATTAGAAACACTTTAAAACATTAAAATATTTCTATTGAAACAGATAAAAACATGAAAATTGTTTAAAAATTATATTGCATATTTCAAGGTATTTGACTGGGAAGGGCACAAAAGTGTGTGTAAATATATATATATATAAATAAAATATCTTAGGTAGATACACTCTCACAAAGCAGGAGCAACAGCCAGGATGCTCTATAATCACAAATAAATTCAAAATAAATTCACTCACTGAACTTGTATCAACTGTAGAAACTTTAATAGTGTGACAGTTGTGGACAACAATGTGCCCCTTCTATGTATGTGTATATATCTGTTTGTATGTATGCTTGTGTGCATAAAAACATTTGCACATATAAACACATAAATACACATAAACACATATATAGATATATGCGTAAGCACATTCACATATTTAGACATACATATAACCCTTTTTAAACATTTATTTTCAATATAAAACATATTTTTTCATTAAAATGCTTAAATATATGAGTGTACTACTTTTTTTTTTTTTTTTTTTTTTTTCAAAAATTTTATTAAGAGGTAAAGAAATTACAACATCTTAAAGCATCACATAATAAACAATAATCAGTAAAGGTGTGCCTTCTCGGTTCCCAGTGGCTGTAGATAGAAAAAAGTCCCCAGCTGGGGGCCGGTCCGTCAGCCCCGAGGTATTTATGTTACACAGTCTTATAATAACTCATAATGGCAGTTCACCCCATTGTCCTAGAAATGGCCGTAGCTGGGTCACCCCATGTCGGGGTGATGGAAAAGAGTGATATGGAATGTCTTTGGTTCTGCCGCCTGGGCGGTCCAGCAGATTAGGCCGAGACAGATATATATTCACACACATGAAGTATATCCCCCTAAGTTATAACAATAGGTTGCTTAGTAACAACATAAACAATGCAAACAGTATAGATGATTCAGATGTTGTGGATGGTGTAGATGGGGTAGGGCCCCGAGGGGACAGGGAGGGACATAGGGGGAGAGAGTAGTAGGGGGATCTCCGGGTGGTAGGGAAATCCCCGCCTCAGGTTCCCCGTGTTGTCCATGCTGTTCTGTCAAGTCAGGTCTTGGGTGAGTCAGTGAAAAATCGAAGTCATTGTTCACATCTATTCGGTCTGTGCGGCTTTACCGTCAGACCACATGGCCAGCATCTGTTCGTGTGTTTCTAGTGTGCCCTGAGTGAGATGGTGATATCTCTCCAGGTGGAGAAGTGTATAGACCTGTAGCTTCCACTCCTCTAGAGTCGGGACTGTCTCGGATTTCCAATACCTAGGAACTAACATCTTGGCGCTATTAAGCATGATCATCAGCAGGGCCCTGGAGGTTCTGTTCCTCATTTTAGGTAGAGAAATATAAAGTAAAGATTTGGGGTCATTCGTTAATGTGTATCCTGTTGTGTCTTTTATATGGGTAAGTATCTCTGTCCAGTACGAATCAAGTTTGGGGCACCCCCACCAAATGTGGGAGAGTGAGCCCTCGCCTCCACATTCCCTCCAGCATCTCCGAGAAGCTGTCTTGTATATGGACTGCAGTCTGACTGGTGTAAGATACCATCGGGATAGAAGCTTGTAGTTGGATTCTTGCACCCTAGCTGAGACTGATGAGTGTTTAGTATAAGCGAAGGCTTCGTGCCACGCTTTGTAGGGGATGTCACAGTTTAATTCCTGTTCCCACGCCTTAGTGTAGGAGGGGAGTGTTTGCGTGTTGGCCAGTAACAAGAGTTTGTTGAGCCTAGACGTTGCATGTCTTGTGGGGGATTTTTGTATACACAGGGTCTCGAAAGAGGTCAAAGATCTTGTGAGTTGTTGCTTATGTTGGTGGGTGGAGTAAAAGTGGTTTAGTTGGTTGTAAGAAAACCATGTCAAGGGAATGTGCGGTGTATCCTCCTCTATCCCCGCCAGGTCTTTTAGCTTGTGTCCCTCGACTAACGCATGCCACACCCTGTCCGACATATGTGTGTGACCCGGTACTCTCTTGTCCCTAAGATCCCAGGGGAGCGAGGGGTTGTTATGTAAAGGGATGAGTGGGGAGATTCTGGTGGATATGTTTGTGGATGTGTTGATTATCCTATCCCAAGTATGGAAGAAGTCAGAGAGTATGGGGTAGGTTGTTACTGCCTCTGGTCTATGTCTTGCTTCTAACCATGCAGTTGAGCCCGCATTGTTAGTGTGTAAAATGTCATAGTCTAAGTGGATCCAGTCTTTGTGGGGGTCATTCTGGCACCAGTCTAGTAGCCTGTGCAGGGAGATTGCCTGCTTATACATCGGGATATTAGGGACCCCCAGCCCACCTCTGTCCCTTGGGAGATAGATGGACCTCCTGGCCACTCTTGGCCTAATATCTTTCCAGATATATTGTTCCAGGTGGGATTGGATTCTATTCAAGTATCCTGGTGGCAGCGGTATGGGGGTAGTTTGTAGGAGGTAGAGAAGTTTGGGTAGGACAGTCATCTTTATCACATTGATTCTCCCTAACCAAGAGATAGTTTTGTTTTTCCAACTAGATAAATCTGAGACAAGCTTGGTTTCTAAGGTCTTGTAGTTGGCCTGGAATGTCACTTGGGGGTTCGGGGAGAGGTATATGCCTAGATACTTCATTTTAGAGTGCTGTCTCTTCAAGGGGCAATTTCTAAGAATGTTAGGTAGCTGATCAGCATCATAAGTGATGTTCAGCAGTTCCGATTTACCGAGATTGAGGTGGAAATTGGATACCCTACCGTAATCTACAAAGGTCTCTAAAACCTTGGGGAGCGAGGAGGTGGCATTCGTAAGGGTAAGCAAAATGTCATCTGCGTAAAGTGCGAGCTTGTGCTCGGTTGTCTCAGTTTTAATGCCTGTGATTAGGTTGTCTAGGCGCATTTTTTGTGCCAGTGCCTCAATAGAGATGGCAAATAGGATAGGAGAGAGCGGACATCCCTGCCTCGTTCCATTCTGTATTAGGAAGCTATCAGAGAGCAAATTATTCACTTTGACCTGCGCTGTGGGTTTGCTATACATGGAGAAGATGTGGTCTATGAGTTTATTGCTAAACTTCATCTTGGTCATAGTTGCTCTAAGGAATCCCCAGTGGACCCTGTCAAAAGCCTTTTCGGCATCTGTTTAGACAAGGACCATTGGGATCTTATTAAGTTGGGCATATGATATCAGCTGCATCGTCTTTAGAGTGTTGTCCCGCGCCTCTCTACCCGGGACAAAGCCTACTTGATTGGGGTGTATCAGGGACGGGAGGTTTTTGTTTATTCTTGTGGCTATTATTTTTGCATATATCTTTAAGTCTACATTTAACAGGGAGATGGGGCGGAAGTTTTCGGGGCGGTCTGGTTTCTTACCCTGTTTGGGGAGGACGGTAATATGTGCTTTCAGCATTTGTTCTGTAAAGCCGCCGGTCTCCAAGAGGGTGTTAAAGACCGAGGCGAGGGGCTGTAGTAGATGATGCATGTACGTCTTGTAGTATTTAACGGTCAGCCCATCAGGGCCAGGGCTCTTTCCATTAGGCATGCTTTTTATGGCTGCTTTGATTTCTGCTATCATTATGGGGGCCTCTAGCGCGTCCGAGTCCTCTGGTGAAAGCGTGGGAAGTTGTAGGTCAGTCAGGAATTTGTCAATGTCATCCTGCGTGCAATCGCTTTCTAGATTGTACAGCATTTGGTAGTAGCATCTAAATGTTTCTGCTATCTGTTTGCTATCCCTATGTATGTGCCCTTTTGCGTCCCAGAGTGAGTGTACATGTGTATTCAATTGTTTGCATTTAAGGGCCCTTGCCAGGGATGCCCCGGCTTTGTCGTTGATGTCATAGTATTTTTGTTTCAGTATGGCTGTCTTGCGTTGGTATGTTTTAGTTAGGTAGTTCTGAAGATCAGATCTAACCTGCTTGAGATGTCCTAGGATTGTGGCAGAGGTGGGGTTATTTTTGTGTTCTGTCTCCCAGAATTTGATGCCAGGGTGGAGTTAAAAAATTGTCTGTTCTCCCTATCCTCCCTAGATTTGTGTTTGATGAAGTCTCCCCTTGTCACACATTTGTGTGCCTCCCAGATAGTGATAGGGGTGGTACTGTCTTCTGTGTTTTCTCTAAAGTAGTGGCCCAGTGTGGTGTCTATGTCCTGTTTGACCAGGGGTTTGTTTAGAAGGAACTCATCGAGTCTCCAGATAAAGGGTAGAATCGGAGAGGAGGGCCAGGATATCTTGCACGTTACTGGGGCGTGGTCTGACCACGTTGTTTGTAGTATACTAGAGCTGTCTATCAGGGACAGTCCCAGCTGGTCACATAATATATAATCAATTCTGGAGTAGGAGCGGTGTGGGTTTGAATAAAATGTGTAATCACGGGAGGACGGGTTGGAAGACCGCCACACATCGTGTAGTTTAAGTTGTTGTATGTGCGTTGTTACAGCTTTGATCGTCCGCTTCGGTACGCTAGACCTGCCTGTTGATGTGTCTAGTTCAGGGTCTAGGGGGAGATTGAAATCACCTCCAACCAGCAATATGTCTGTTGCGTGCTCCAGTATTAATTGGGTTATTTGTTTGAAGAGCAGGTGCTGGCCAGAATTAGGGAGGTAAATATTTACTAGCATCACTGGGCGGTCAAAAAGAAGGCCTGATACAATTATGTACCTGCCATTCACATCTTTTACTATGTGTTGGGGTTGAAACTTAACTGAATTGCGTAGCCAGATACCCACCCCGCCACTCTTATTCCGGCCCGAGGCCGTAAAGGCTGTCCTAAATTGATTGGTGGTGTGTTTTGGTTCCCCCCCTCTCCGAAAGTGTGTTTCTTGTACAAAAATTATGTCCCCCGCTGCCTGGTGTAGGTGGCGGAAAGCTATTGAACATTTCTCGGGGCTGTTTAAACCCTTGGCGTTTATAGATATCAGTGTGATAGGGCGGGCTTTGTGTGCTGGGTTGTCCGCCATAGTGTCAGGAGTATTGTCCAGGAGGTCAGGGTCGTGTAGGGCCTGGGGTTAAGTCTTGTTGCCCGTGTGTGGTCTGTCGTCAGTGAGAGGGCAGGGAAGCGCCCCCTCGGGGCCGGTGACAAGGATAGACAATTATATTATATTGGAGTAAAAAATGTACCAAGCTTGCAAGCCCTCTGGGGGGAAGTTGGAAAAAGAGAACAAAACAAAGGAAAACAGTGCAATAAAACTTGTAAAGAGATATAAAATTTGTTTAACAATCATATTATTAATTAACTGTCCTATGAGGCTGATAAACCCACAGTAAAAGAAAACCTTCAATATATGCACAAGTTGAGTGGTAAGTATCCCACATCTCTAACCCTAAGAGCAAGATAAACATATCAATGCAATAGCATAAACATACGACCTGTAGCCTTCTGTCCATAATTAAAGGATCAGTCCCAGGAGAAGGGAGCTGGTGGCTTGTCAGTCACCAGGATTAGAGTCCTTGTTGCGCCCAGCAGGTGGTTGGGTTTTGGTGGGCCCCTCACGGATGTTTCCTTGAGAGGGCTGTGTTCTGGATGTGGATGAGAAGGCGTCCAAGGGGCTGTCTGGTTGGGGGTCTTGGTGTTTTATAGTAATCCGTAGGGATTCACAGAATCGTGGGAGGTCATCCTTATGCTTGAAGACAGCAGTTGTGTCCCCCCTTGTGGCGATGATGCTGACCGGAAAAATCCACACCTGTAGGGAATATTGTGCTCTCGCAGAGTTGATGTGATGTAGGATAAGTCCCGTTTCTTCTGCAGGGTGGTGGGACTCAGGTCTGCAAAGATCTGGATCCTGTTGCCAGCATGTGTAAAGTCCTTTTTCTGCCTTGACAGCTTTAGGATTTCTTCATTGTCTTTGAAATGTAGAATTTTAAGGATAACATCTCTTGGTGGTGCCTTTGGGGATGGTTTTGCACGTAAGGCTCTGTGGGCTCTTTCTATTTGAATCTCTGGTGCACTCTCATCTCCTTTTAAGGTTCGGAAGAGGTTTTGTAGGCAGCCCTCCAGGGCGCCTGGTTGAACACTTTCAGGGATGCCCCGTATCCACAAATTGTTCCTCCTGCCCCTGTTATCTAGGTCCTCCACCCTTTCCAAGAGGTGGTGGATGGTCTCATCCTGTTCGTAGGTTATACGTGAGATGTGCTGTATGTCATTAAATGCAGCGTCATGGCTTTCTTCTAATGTTGTGACTCTCTGTGTCACTCTTGAGATATCCCTCTTTAATTCACCGTACCAGCTCTTGACTTCTGTGACTATCTCCTTGACATCTTCTTTTGTGCAGAGTGATTTCAGATCATCCCTTGTAAGGTAGGATATAGACTGGGGTGGCAGAAGGGGGGTCTGATCAGGATCTTTCGAGGTGTTGTCGCAGGGCATATCTGCCTGAGGTGATGAAGTGGATTCAGGCTGCCTCAGGTAGCTTTGTATCATTTTGGAGCTTGACAGCCCATCTGGCTTAAAGGGACACTGTACCCAAAAATTTTTCTTTTGTAATTCAGAAAGAGCATGCAATTTTAAGCAACTTTCTAATTTACTCCTATTATTAATTTTTCTTCGTTCTCTTGCTATCATTATTTGAAAAAGAGGGCATAAAAATGGGCCGGCATCTAAACTTACATTCTTGCATTTCAAGTAAAGATACCAAGAGAATGAAGAAAATTTTATAATAGGAGTAAATTAGAAAGTTGTTTAAAATTTCATGCTCTATCTGAATCACGAAAGAAAATTTTTGGGTACAGTGCCCCTTTAAGTGGCTTGCGTGCTGGCATTGTGAGTGTTAGGTCTGAGAGGGTCTCCAATACTTATGCCCAAGTCTTCTGCTGTCTGGCTCAGTGTACAAGGCAGGTTGTGGCCTATGCTGCGAGTTGACTTAACATATAGGTCTTTTTGTCTGTGCTGCGTCACCCTGCGAGTGTTGCTCTTATGGTGTACTTGCCAGGTGCTGGGCTTAGGGCCTAGGCTGCAGCAGTCCTTACACTTGCGGGCTGTTTGTATGTTTCTGGCCCTAGAAGATTTTATTGTGGCTGTGGGCACGGTATGTGGGCCTGCTGGGTGTGCTGGATAAAGACTGGCCCCTTGTATGTGTCCACCGGTGAGCGGTTATGTGTAGCGGTTGCTGTGTGACCTTCACCAGCTGTGAGAGCGTGATCGCTTACCAGGCGCTGAGGCCTCTGTTCGTTCCGTGCACGGGCCGCTCTGGGAGGCAGTCTGCTGTGCCGCCTGCTTACTCTCGGATTTGCAGGGAGTCCTTCGGCTGGGGGTCTGTAGGCGGCGTGGGTAAGTTACGGGCCTCTGCAATACTTCCGGCCCTTTGGGTGAGAGAAAAGTCGCGGCTCTTTCTCCCGCACACCGGCCCGCTCTGATGTTTGTCAGGACCTGCTGCGGGGTCTGTGCAGGGGCACCGGCAGTTCGTTTTGTGCCTGGGGTCTTAATCCTCCTCCCTGGGTACGTTTGGGTGATTGTGAAGGCTAATTTTATGAGGGTTAAAAGATGTGGGCCTAGGAGCTATTCCTCTACACGACCATCTCTCAAAGCGGCCAAGCTCCGCCCCCATGAGTGTACTACTTTTAATATGTGTTTTTTCTTTAGCCCTTACACTCAAATCGAGCTAAGTATTCTAGTGCTATTTGGGATTTCACCCAAGAGCAACAGTAACTTTCAACTTGTAATATGGGCGATGTTTTGCGAGGTTGAAATTTCTATTGAAAGTATAGAGTGCAATAGAGAAATGTTGGCTGCCCAAAACATACTCTGATAAATCTGTTTTAATATCTGTAAAATGAATTTTCACACTAATGTTAGCATGATACAGCGATATATCATGGCCTGTGTTGTCATGAACGCTCCACTTGTAATCTGAACCTATGTTTTTTAATAATAAAATCGTGGGGCTAATGATTTTGTGCTGTTGTTGGGAGGTTATGAGTCTATTCTATTTCAATAAGGCTTATATACTTGTAATTGAATTGCACCAGTGTACATTTCAATGATGACCTCTCTAACAATTTAATCATGTTGTATTTAGACTAAGGCCATATTCTAATGTGCAAATACTTATAAAATAAAATAATTTTGCACAAATTAAGAAACTTATCACATTATATATATCAGAAGAAAAACAGTGCAAAAGTGTTCCGAGGTACACATGAAGGAGCTGCATTCATCACATATACATCAGGTATTAAATCTAGTGGTACTTCAACGATCTATTTATAGAAGCATGACTTGGACGCAACATAACATAACATAGGGATAGACAATTGAGGGACCCACAACTCACGATTATTAGGTAGAGGTCCGTGAAGCCAAAATCTTTTGCTTTTCCTATGTCATGTAAAGACCGGCACAGATCCTGATGAAAGCCACTCCTCCTGGACCAGAGTCCGCCACATTGGCAGTGCAGGAAACTCCTTTGAACCTACGTGAGCCCTATGAAAACTATGATGAAGGTTCAAAACAAACAGGAAAACAAATTTCAGCCCGGCTCAAATCCGTAGGGTAAAAATAAAGGTAACTTTTTTAAGTAGGCTTAAAAAACATGCAAAAGTGGATACATGTTGTAGACATACAAAAGACACCATAGCAGTCAGGTGAGCAAAAACATGCTTACCGCTATCCTTTAAAAACAGGCAAATGCTACGACCGTGTGGGGCCGTATGACGTCACTAACACATTTCGAGTTTCCCCGTAATCATAGGTAGTCATACTATGGCTACTCCCTCTTTTATACTAATGTAGCAAATTTAAACCACCAATGAACACATCGCTATATGCACAAGAATGTGATTTTTTTACTCAACAGCTGAGGGAGAGAGGCTACTCTAACAGGGTTATTAAAAGAGCTAGAATACAGGCAGATGCCTGTGAAAGACAGGAACGTCTTAAACTTCAAACTACCAAAGAGCATTAAATTAAGTCAAAAGCTATCAGCATGTCAAGTTTCTTAAAAATACATTAATGTCAGCTGTAAAACTGGCCACAAATTTAAAATTAAACAGAAACTTTGTTCAAACTTAATGGGACAGTGTGTCCTAATTTTTTCTCGCCTTTAAATTTTACGATACATATCATACAAGTGGAGTGTTATTTAACGCTCCTGCTCGCTTGCTAACTCCGCTAAGCTTTTTTGCACACTTTTGGTAATACTCGTATTGCAAGTTGAAAGTAAACAGTTTCAGCTAACCTGATGCACATATTCTCAACTGCGCTAACCCGGCATAAAAATATGAATATTTCACATTGCAATGTTCTTCATACAGCAGAATATGTTCTATTAATTCATAAATATATGTCTATATGTGTGTACATATGTATTTATGTGTATATACAGTATCCAACAAAAGTGAGTACACCCCTCACATTTTTGTAAATATTTTATTATATCTTTTCATGTGACAACACTGAAGAAATGATACTTGCTACAATGTAAAGTAGTGAGTGTACAGCCTGTATAACAGTGTAAATTTGCTGTCCCCTCAAAATAACTCAACACACAGCCATTAATGTCTAAACCATTGGCAACAAAAGTGAGTACACCCCTAAGTGGAAATGTCCAAATTGGGCCCAATTAGCCATTTTACCTTCCATGTGTCATGTGACTTGTTAGTGTTACAAGGTCTCAGGTGTGAATGGGGAGCAGGTGTGTTAAATTTAGTGGTATCGCTCTCACACTCTCTCATACTGGTCACTGGAAGTTCAACATGGCACCTCATGGCAAAGAACTCTCTGAGGATCTGAAATTAAGAATTGTTGCTCTACATAAAGATGGCCTAGGCTATAAAAAGATTGTCAAGTCCATGAAACTGAGCTGCAGCACGGTGGGCAAGACCATACAACAGTTTCACAGGACAGGTTCTACAAAGGCCTCACCATGGTCGACAAAAGAAGTTGAGTGCACTTGCTCAGCGTCATATCCAGAAGTTGTCTTTGGGAAGTAGATGTATGAGTGCTGCCAGCATTGCTGCAGAGGTTGAAGGGGCGGGGGTTCAGCCTGTCAGTGCTCAGACCATATGCTGCACACTGCATCAAATTGGTCTGCATGGCTGTCGTCCTAGAAGGAAGCCTCTTCTAAAGATCATGCACAAGAAAACCCGCAGTTTGCTGAAGACAAGCAGACTTAGGGCATGGATTACTGGAACCATGTCCTGTGGTCCGATGAGACCAAGATAAACTTATTTGGTTCAGATGGTGTCAAGCGTGTGTGGTGGCAACCAGGTGAGGAATACAAAGACAAGTGTGTCTTGCCTACAGTCAAGCATGGTGGTGGGAGTGTCATGTTCTGGGCCTACATGAGTGCTGCCGTTCATTGAGGGAACAGTTCATTGAGGGAACCATAAATGCCAACATGTACTGTGACATACTGAAGATGAGCATGATCCCCTCCCTTCATAGAATGGGCCGCAGGGTAGTATTCCAACATGATAACGACCCCACACACACCTCCAAAAGACCACTGCCTTGCTAAAGAAGCTGAGGGTAAAGGTGATGGACTGGCCAAGCATGTCTCCAGACCTAAACCCTATTGAGCATCTGTGGTGCATCCTCAAATGGAAGGTGGGGGAGTGCAAGGTCTCTAACATCCACCAGCTCCGTAATGTCATCATGGAGGAGTGGAAGAGGACTCCAGTGGAAACCAGTGAAGCTCTGGTGAACTTCATGACCAAGAGGGTTAAAGCAGTGCTGGAAAATAATGGTGGCCACACAAAATATTGACACTTTGGGCCCAATTTGGACATTTCCACTTAGGGGTGTACTCACTTTTGTTGCCAACGGTTTAGACATTAATGGCTGTGTGTTGCGTTATTTTCAGGGGACAGCAAATTTACACTGTTATACAGGCTGTACACTCACTACTTTACATTGTAGCAAAGTGTCATTTCTAAAGTGTTGTCACATGAAAAGATATAATAAAATATTTACAAAAATGTGAGGGGTGTACTCACTTTTGTGGGACACTGTATATGTCTGTAAATACATATATACAATATAAATACATATGTACACACATACATATATATATATATATATATATATATATATATATATATATACTGATTTAGATGTGTGTATGTATGTATTACTATGTTAAAGCCCTTTGCAGCCTCATATCTTTAAACCTTATAACTTTTTTGTGCAATTTTTTTTAAATAATTTTTACTAGTGTTATTATGAGTGTAACTGTACTTTGTAATGTATTTTTGATGTGTTTGGTTAACAAGACCTCTGAGGACACGGTAATCATTCTTGCATAAATCTCCATTGTGCTCAAGCGATCACGTTTACTTTCAACTTGTAATACAAGCAGTAAACCTGACGCGCGCAAACACCCACGATAAACACCTTTTAGCTTGTGCTTAACTGTTAGCTATACACTCATAATCTGACCCTTGGTTGTGGTCTCAAATAAATAAATGTGATTTTCCATTTGTATTTTAAATGCAAATTTGCACCTAGATGCATATTTTTTTATATGAATTTTAATAAGTACATTAAGACAATTTCCTCATAGCACTGCCATATATTTTTAGAGAATTTCACTTGAGCAGAGAGATTTCGAGAATTGGGTCCTTAATCTTTTCACAGATGACTTTATACTATTAACGGATCTTGCACACATGAAAATCTTTCAAATGTTTCATATTACATCACTTTAATTTTGCATTTTTGTGTCCATTAAGTCTTTATTTTTGTACAGCTTTTGTGTAAATAAAGAAATAAATTATAATGGCTTAAGCTATTTCATGGTATGCCAATCGTTATCATATTGACTTGAAACTGCCTAATACTGTACCTTTTAAACTTCATTAAAGGCATCTACAGGATTTATGTGCTATCTAGGAAAGGACATCAGAAATTCACAGCAGCATTATGTTATCATCCGTTTAATGGGTTTTATGCTTAAAATCAATGGGTTTTGCAGACAAATTGACTTTTGTAGCTATTCATCCAGTGGCGACCTTGCTCACATTGATTAAAAAGATTTTATTGGGGCCCTAATATACTGCAGGATTTATGTTTAGGAAGAAGGATAAAGTTTACTAGAGTAGAAAGTATGGGATTTTCATTTAGACTCATCATCCATTTAGACAATCTTACATCAGTTTTATCAATCTAATCTGTAGATCTGGGATTTAAAAAAACAAAAGTTAAATGGTTTATATATATATTAAAAAAAAAACTACATGTAAAATCTGAATGCTATATCTGTGCATGACATCAAGAATATGAGATTTTTACTAGATTTCAATAAAAAATAATTTTTTTATTATATATTATTATTATTAATATTATTATATATTTTACAATAAAAATGGCCCACAAATCACAGTTTCCCTCTCCCACACATACTCTACCCAAGTGAGCTTTTCCCACTCATGAAACAGCTTTCTTTTTGTCACTGCATAGACAACAAGCAAAGTGTTCCTAAAAAATGCTTATGCAAATAATCTGACCTGTTTTTGAACGTGCTGTTTAAAGTTAATGCAGAATTTGTGAAATGCTCCATAATGGAACATAATGTTGCTTTGTAAAAAATAATAGTTTTTTAATGGGATATAATTGCACACAAAAAAAAGTAAAGCATCTCAAGGGCAGTGTCCAATTTGCCCTTTTATAACCCCTTTAGAAATTATACAAAAGCAATTAGAGCTAAATTTGTTTACATGCGTGTGCCGCAAGGCGGAAGAATGGATGTGGGCAGTCTGTTTACAGAAGTTAGACAGCATCAGGTGGCAGCACTGTAGTCCCTGAACATGGTGATTGGTAAACTTATGATTGGATGAAATGCCCTCAGCACAGAAGAAGAAAAAAATGTTTCTTGGGAGTGGCTAGGGAAACCATGAAGGAGGCACATTCACAGCTGATTTTTATTATATTAAAATGCAGTTCTGCTTATTACTTATACTTCAGGATACATATAAAGGGATATTAGACAGTAAATACATGCTAGAAATAATGATTTATTCAAAGCCTAACAATAATACATAGATGTATTTGGGCGTGGCTAGGCGGCAGCCATGAATGGTTTCAACATCTGTGGCTCCTAAATTGATCTGTTCAATCCGCCAATTTAAGCAGTAATTCTGCACCATCCATTGACATATAATTCCTTTTTGATTAGTTTGAAGAGCACATCATCATACTACTTTAGTATTGCAGAGTTTATGATCTATATGACCAAGATCTAGACCATTGAGATCGTAGGCAGCGACCTATACACAAGATCCCAACCCCCCCTCCCCCCCGTAACTGGGGTACAACAGTCTTTTATAGACTGCTTATTTTACTACAGAAGGGAGCCAGTCTTCCAAACAATCCAAATATTTGTGTGCTAAGGGAAACTGTACAAATATTACTCTACAAATGGAGGCCCTAGACATGTGGGAAAGCAAGATGACACCATTTATACGGGATGACTACCAGAGCCTAGAGGAAGACCTATGCAAACTACTATTCAGACCAGGAATTACAGACACACAGAGGGAAGATAACTGCAATCCTCTATCTCCACGGTTAGACTTGACCGACACAAAGTCTCCTAACCACTACAACCAAATAGGTAATCCCTATTATATGCATGTTGAGCCCTTACTTATCCAGGAGTGCAGCCAGGGGAGGTGTGCTGATGAGGTGGACCCGGCGAGCAGCTTGAGGCTTGCATCTAGCCGTTGGCAGAGTGGACCGGAGCCTGAGACAAAGACGGTGTCTGTTGTAGCTTTAACAGAAGCAACAGACCATCCATGTCACACCCGAACAATGAGATCGGAAATGTCCAGGAAACAGAGAGAGATCCTCATAGGAGATGCGACTCCATAGTCGCCTAATCTAAATGGAGGGGCTGGTGTTCCTCATACACTCCCACCTGATGTAAAGAATGGAGACTTGAACAGGAATAAGAGGCATTTTGCCCATAGTAATAGGGGCTTAGTGTCAGACAGTTGGACAATGGACTTTGACTCAGTAGACTGTGCCATGTGGAACTGCAGACTATTTTGTCCAATCCTCTCCTTAACAATCTCTGTACATAAACAATGGCTTTTTGACCCAGGAGGCAAGGTTCTGTTTCCCAGCTCCTTGATATGTCCAGCATAAAAGAGAGACAATGCCATGTTAGAATTATACACCCCAGCTGTGATTCTGTGTGAAAATAAACATGCTTTGTGGGGTGGATTAAGATTGCAAATGCTCAATAACTATATACACAGGTAAACTACTGTTTACAGTTATTGATTTATAGTATGCTTTGTTTCTTCCCCTAGGAGGTATTAAGTTTAGTGGCTAACATTACTTCTCAACTTGCTCAATGTGCTGTTGTTGTGTTGCTAGCAGCCAAAGCGACGCAGTACAGCATATCAGTTAACACAGAGATAGGTTATATATAAGACCACTGATTTAGTTCTGACTAGTGTAACCTTGGGTTCTTAGCCACCAGAAATACATTGAAAACCATAGAACCACAATGCTTAGTTGTAATCCATTAGACTTATGTCTTCTGTATTAGATATGTTTACCAGCAAACATTGTTTATATCTCCCTACAGTATCTCATTTGCAGAGCAACTTGCTTTAATATTAGTACCTCTACACGGCTTTGGTATATAGCTCCCCACTATGATATGAGTAATATAACTCCTTCCTGCCTCGCACTTCCTAACTACTAGTTAAGGGATAACTGCTTAGCGGCTATTTACCTAATGAGCAATAAACTATCCCCTTATGTTTACAATATCTTATTCTGACTGAACTAGTCCCCCAGTAAGACTTGACTACATGAGACATTCTATTCTCTTATAGAAGAGGGCTCCGAATTTATAAGTCCTAGACTATCTTCCTCCGGTAATGAACATCTAACCTAGCTATATCCGACGCAAGAGACAAAGATAAGTTCAGCAATGTGGTATGTTTTCTTATAGTGACCGTTAAGGCCCTTATGTACTACCTTCTATGGCCCCTCTATCCCTATGAACAAAGCCCTAGGCTGCCTGACAAACCTTCTAAGGGGGTATAATACAAACTCCCTTGAACTTCCCTGTAAGGGTCCAGTTTGCATGTGTTTTTCCCCAGCAAATTTACTGAGATTGTAATATTCTGGCTTCCAGTCCGGTAGATGGTATTTAATGTAGATATCAATTACCAGATATAGACTATTTACCACAAAAAATTCATAGATATCACTTATCAGAACATACCGGGATATTGTACAACTATGTTAGCTATCCCTGATATATGAGACAAAGTTAAGTTTTTATCTTTAGATATTTTTAGTGTATATGTTGTAATGTTCATGAAATATCTATATTACTGTTAAGTCCTGTAGCATACCAATTCTATTCAGAGGTACGGCTCAATGATTATAGCGCACCCTGGGACCCTAATGTAATCCTCTCTTATAGCCCCTGGGACTTGATATCCAGACTTGATCAGTTTAGCTGATATATCCCTGTTAACCCTCCTAGGAAATGCTGTATACTCTCTCTAGATCACTCCAGCAAGTGGTCGGGTTATTGCCCAAATAATCATTTTTTTTTTTTTTATGCTGGTAGTTTGGCTCCCAACGTATGCATATTTTCCTTACTTCAGGTCCAAAAGAGGCCTACTATAAGATAATCCTCCCTTACTATAATACTAACTACATTGGAGGTCCAAAAGTGGCCTCACCCGTTTTAAGGGGGAGATAAAATCAAGATTTTAATTTGTTACCATCTGTGACACATTTAAGCAATTGTTTGGACTACAGATTATATTTATGTGTTTTATACATCTGTCATAATGTCTGTAATTACTTATACAATTGCCATCTTATTGTAATCAAGTCTGATGCTTGCAAGAGTTATGGATTGAATATGCTTTTGTGTGTATGCACCTTTTAAAAGGGAGACAAAATAAAAAATAACAGTGTATTACAAAGTTTTTTACCTACACATATTTAAAAATGTTATATTACAATCTCATATTGTTCAATACCACTTTAAAGGGACAGTCATGATTTAGAGAGAGAATGCAATTTTAAACTATTTTCCATATAGTATATGAGTTACTGCTCCTTCAACAAAGGATACCAAGTAAATGAAGAAAATTTGATAATAAATGTAAATGGAAAAGTTGTTTAAAATTGACCGTAAATGTGATGGAAAAAACCCCCGTCATGTTTACTGTCTTTTTTATCCTTAATCCTTGAGAGGGAATGTTGTTCAATGACATGATAAATTAACAGTTGCAATATACTTGATGAGGGGTGGTTATAAAACTCTAAATCTAGCCATTTTCGAGCTCCAATGATATTGCATGGTTTCTCAGTGAGATATTATTTTCGCAAATTATCTGATTTTTTGCTTGCACGCTAACTGATCTCAAAGTAAACGTTTAACACGGCCAGGTTAGTGCGCATATTACAAGTAGAAAGTAAAAATGTTACGGCCAGATTACGAGTTTTGCGTTATGAGGGGTGCGGTGCTAACTTGCACGTTATTGTCACCGCTCACTTACCTACAGCGCTGGTATTACAGGTTTTTACAAACCCTTGGTTAAAAGGCAAGAAGTGAGCGTAGAGCAAAATTGTGCTCCATACCGCACTCCAATACCAGCGCTGCTTAAGTCAGCGGTGAGCTGGTTGTACGTGCTCGTGCACGATTTCCCCATAGACATCAATGGGGAGAGCCGGCTGAGAAAAAGTCTAACACCTGCAATAAAGCAGTGTAAAGCTCCGTAATGCAGCCCCATTGATTCCTATGGGGAAATAAATTTTATGTTTACACCTAACACCCTAACATGAACCCCGAGTCTAAACACCCCTAATCTTACACTTATTAACCCCTAATCTGCCGCCCCCGACATCGCCGACACCTACATTATATTTATTAACCCCTAAACTGCCGCACTACCGCATCGCAAACACTAGTTAAATATTATTAACCCCTAATCTCCCGCCCCCAACGTCGCGGCCACTATATTAAATTTATTAACCCCTAAATCTAAGTCTAAACCTAACCCTAACACCCCCTAACTTTAATATAATTAAAATAAATGTAAATAAAAATTACTATCATTAACTAAATAATTCCTATTTAAAACTAAATACTTACTTATAAAATAAACCCTAAGCTAGCTACAATATAACTAATAATTACATTGTATCTAGCTTAGATTTATTTTAATTTTACAGGCAAGTTTGTATTTATTTTAACTAGGTAGAATAGTTACTAAATAGTTATTAACTATTTAATAACTACCTAGCTAAAGTAAATACAAATTGACCTGTAAAATAAAACCTAGCCTGTCTTACACTAACACCTAACCTAACCTTACAATTAAATAAATTCCTTAAATTAAATAAGATTTACTAAATTCAATACAATTAGCTAAATTACAAAAAAAAACACTAAATTACACAAAATAAAAAACAAATTACAAGATCTTTAAACTAATTACACCTAATCTAATAGCCCTATCAAAATAAAAAAAAAGCCCTTCAAAATAAAAAAAAAAACCTAGCCTAAACTAAACTACCAATAGCCCTTAAAATAGCCTTTTGCAGGGCATTGCCCCAAAGAAATCAGCTCTTTTACCTGAAAAAAAAAAAATACAAACAACCCCCAAACAGTAAACCCACCACCCACACAACCAACCCCCCAAATAAAAGCCTAACTAAAAAAACCTAAGTTCCCCATTGCCCTGAAAAGAGCATTTGGATGGGCATTGCAACCCAAACCCCTAATCTAAAAATAAAACCCACCCAATACACCTTAAAAAATCCTAACACTAACCCCCGAAGATCCACTTACAGTTTTGAAGAGCCGACATCCATCCTCAATGAAGCCGGGAGAAGTCCTCAATGAAGCCGGTAGAAGTCTTCATTCAAGCGGCAAGATGTCCTCAACGAATCCGGCAGAAGTGGTCCTCCAGACGGGCAGAAGTCTTCACCCAGATGGCATCTTCTATCTTCATCCTTCTGACGCGGAGCGGCTCCATCTTCAAGACATCCGGCGCGGAGCATCCTCTTCAATCGACGGCTTCTTGCTGAATGAAGGTTCCTTTAAATGACGTCATCCAAGATGGCGTCCCTTAGATTCCGATTGGCTGATAGAATTCTATCAGCCAATCGGAATTAAGGATGAAAAAATCCTACTGGCTGATGCAATCAGCCAATAGGATTGAACTTCAATCCTATTGGCTGATCCAATCAGCCAATAGGATTGAGCTTGCATTCTATTGGCTGTTCCAATCAAACTTAGGTTTAGGGGTTAAGAAATTTAGTATAGTGGCGGCGATGTTGGGGCAGCAGATTAGGGGTTAATAAATGTAGATAGGTGGAGGCGATGCTAGGGCCGGCAGATTAGGGGTTAATAATATTTAACTAGTGTTTGCGAGGTGGGAGTACGGCAGTTTAGTGGTTAATAAATTTAGTAAAGTGGCAGCAAGATTGGGGCGGCAGATTAGGGGTTAATAAATGTAGGCAAAAGTGAAACAATGACATCGCTCTAGTCGAGGAGGTGTGTGGACACTGTAATCCAATCCGGAACGATATCCAGACAAGCCCATAGAACATTCAGCGTGCACTATTGGCGTGGTGCCAGCCAAGTGGAGGAGCCGAGCCAGCCCCAAAATGAAAATGAAAAAGCGTAAGTAGGCAGCACTCCAACAAAATGATCCTTTAGTAAAAGCAAAAAAACTTTATTTCACAAAGTTAAAACCAGCAAAAAAGCAGCAATAAACAGAGGGAGGAGGAGGTGGAGTCCTGACATGTTTCATGCCAGTTGTCACTTAATTATAGGATGACTCGATGTTTGCTAAACACAGCTTTTTAAAACAACAATAGTATACATGGAATACCATCTCCTAGGAAACAGTACATAAACAGCGGTGTGTTAAGCATATATGAATGCTAAATATGTGACATAAAACAATAAACAAACAAGTTAAACTTTTAAAATAAAAAACTAAATGATACATAATTGCAAAGATGAATAAACATACATATTGCACCATATTTTTGAAAGATAGCCTCAAAAACCATCATTCTGTAAGCATGTTGATGTTAATAATCTTAATAATCTTAATGTGTCTGGGTGAAATTAGTAACACCAAAAACATATATATATAGGTAAGTATTCAAATAAATTATAATAATATATTTAGTGAAATACTATCACACTCGGCACATAATGAGACACTGATAATGCATGAAAAGCAGAAATGATTTAGTGTGTTAAAAATCACTTACACACTCATAAAGACGTATATACAAGTGCATAAATATATATATATGCACTTATACATATGCAGGAAAAAACGAAAGCTTTTTTAAAATATTATATCTAGATGACTTCATCTACAAAATATATTAAAAATATAATATTAAATACAAATCTAATAAGAAAACAGGAAATGACTGAAAAATATAAAATAATAATTATATATCTGTAAAATAAAGAAACGGTATAAGAAATATAATTTAAATCCTACATAAGACTCATAATAAACTGTCCCATGATGGCTCAGAATGCCATCACACTAAGTCTACTACTGTCCAATATGACCACAATGGACTGAAAGAACCCATTTTTACAAATGACAGCTACTAAAAGTATTAAACCTATGTAAACATAACTATTCTACAAAGTAACTAATGTCCCATTCTTTGTTTAGCCCAAGCGGTGCCGTGGTATTTAACTTCCAGATCCAATATAATTCCTTTTTTGAAAGGATTTTATAGATATTACTATCCCTAAGGGGCTTTTTGGCCAGATCTATAACTTTAACACTAAATTTAGGCTCATTCGTTAAATGATACCCGTTAAAATGTCGGGCTACACTAGAATCTTTACTATAGTTCTTAATGTCCCTTTTGTGCTCTCCTATTCTTGATCTTAAGGCACGTGTAGTCTGTCCAACATATTGTTCATGACAAAGAGTGCATTCCAAAAGGTAGATCACTAATTCTGTACTGCAATATGCATAGTGTTGAATACAAAAGTTCTGCTTTGTAACAGAACTCATAAAGTCCACACCAGGTAAGATCATCTCACAAGTAGCACAGTTTCTGGATAAACATTTAACGTGCCATGTTTGGACAACCAAGTGGTATTTTTCCTGTTTAAATCACTAATGACCATACTAGGTGAAAGCTTGTTAGCCAACATGGGTGCTTTCTTAGAGACAAATTTAACTTTGTCCACAACATTGGACAATATATCATCCCCTTTCAATATTGGTAAATTCCTCTTAATAATGCTACAAAGCCTGTTATACTGTAATGAATAAGCAGTAGAAAAAACTACCATGTCATTAGTAAATGAGGACTTCCGGGATTTCTGAGGTTTGCATCAAATTAAACTAGGATCACTAGTAGTGGTTAATGCTTGCCTGACTTCATCCAAAGAGCTCTGTAATATTGATAATATTGATAATTCATAACCCCTGGCACTAAGTCTTTGTATTAGTTTCTCAGCTTTGAGTTCAAACAACTCGTCTGATTTGGTATTCCGCCTAAGTCTCAGAAACTGACTTTTTGGTATTGACCTGATTAAGTGTTGCAAAATTATATTTCCAGATGTAGCTTTCCTAAAAGTGTCAGTAATAATTAAACCTGATTGGACCAAACCAATTAGAGTTAGATCCTGTCTTGGAAATTTGCATTTCTCCAGTATGTCATTGTCGTTGACAAACTTTAAGAAGCCCTCAAACTCAAACTCACCTTTAGTTATAAAAATGAGATCATCAATGAATCTCATATACATACAGATATTTGAAAGAAAAGGATTACTATCATTATAGAGACTGCCGAGTTCCCACCACCCAACAAACAAATTCGCCCCCATCGCTGTACCACAGATTTGTAAGAAATATTCCCTGTCAAACATAAAATAATTGTGGGATAGGAGGAACTCGACAGTCTCACATAAGAATATTTTAAACTCCTCAGAGTAATCAGTATGTTTATCCAAGAAGACTTTTATTGCCTGTATCCCCAACCTTTGTCTTTGCTCTGGACTGTTTATATCTGACACATGCACCCTGGTATATGCTTACCTCAACCTGGGGTTAAAGAGTGCTTATCCTTTACTTGAATTGTATGTATATATATATATATATATATATATAATCCCATAGATGAGCACTCTCACTTCCAGATCAACCTGCCAGGGTGCTAGTGAATGATAAATAACAGTAACAAGAACTTGCACTCATTAGTCTTTCCTTCAGAAACGCACATTTATTGTAACATTTCGGAGACAGAGTATCCCCTTCCTTAGACAAAGTGTAATGGCAACACATGCAATATAAAGTGCAAACAAAGAGATAACCCCTCCCCCCTATTAAGACAAAAAAAACGCCAAAAATGTAGTCATAGCAACCACCTAAACAAAGTGGCAGTATTGATATTAATGACAACTCAATCTGAAATCTTAAAAGTCATTCATAAAGCTGTTCAGTGGTTATGTAATGGAGTGCAAAACATTATGTTACTAAAATATAAAAATAAAGACTAAAAACTAAAATAATCCAACATTATAGGAAATCATCATGTTAATTAAACATTATATACTTCATATTCTGGGCTGAATCTTATGAAACAATGTGAAAGAATGTGAAAGGCCTCGGATCTACACACATATCAGTACTTAAATGTTTAAGACTCGGTGCACACACATCTCAGTATCAACCCAGTGACGGTAAATACTATTGTCAATATACTTTTTACTGTTAGCATATAATGCCATAAAGTGCTTCCTACCTGACAATAAACACATCTTGTTGTATGTAAAACCACCAAGAAAGCTCTATTTCAGAGCATAGGGAATACACGCTGTCACAAGCCATGGCGACGACCACGCCGAATACCGGAAGTGGGAAGGAGGAGCATGGAAGAGACGTCACGACACCTCCGTTGCCTAGACAACCAGTGTCAACAAAGCGCATAACGAGCGCAGAAGAGAGGTAGCACCCAACCTTAGATCGTAAGACCCGGAGACAGGAGCCCTACATCTAAGTGTTAATAGAGATAAAGTACATAAATAAAATCTATGAACAAATGAAAATAAAAATAATGGTAATAATACTAGTTGCTGTCTCGATCATTCAGGAAACAGTGTCCTCACCTATTAAAGATGCTGTTGATGAGTACAATGTGTCCTAAATGTATAACAAGAATGGTGAGTGACTCAAAACCTAAAACGTATAATGTCCTCATAAACAATATAATACAGTCGAGTGAATTAAAAGATACAGAGTCAAAGAATAAATGATACAAAGAATAAATGACAAATATAAAGTAGTGACCACAAACCTATATTCCAGCTAGTCCATATTCCTAAAAAGATACAAATGACAAATATAAAAATAGTGACAGCAAACCTATATTCCATCTTATCATGGAGACATATCTCGTCATGTTGTGGTAAACTTAATCCTGGAAATATAAAGTGTAGATGAATAGATATTAGTAACTTATAGAAACACAAGCAATAAGATCAACCTCATAATCCCAATTGTAGAGGATCAGTTACTGAAATTTAGATACTGATTATGCAAATGGACATAAATTAACAAAAACAAATCTTTAACATTGAATACCAGCCATCAAAATAGGATGACACATATGATAGGCTGCACCAGGTCCAAACATAAAGCATGGCATATGCATCAATCACAAAAATATGTACATGTAAAAGAATATTTACATAGGGCAGGGGAGGACATAATATGGCCATACGGGCGCACTCACGCTCTTGTTCCTAAAGTAAAGAGAGTAAAACAATAGATCAGGACTCTCATATATACAGAGCAAACAAGTCATGGCTCTCTTTAAAGTAGAGAGAAATACATACAAGCGTGGCGCTTACCGGTCCTCCAGGGTGCGTGGTCTAACGATCTGAGCAGCGTTGCTTCAGCGTGCAAAAAATGTGACGTGAGTTCCTTTCCTCCCAGCAGCTGTGTGTATCTGAACCGGAAGTAGGGAGCCCAGCCGACACGCCTCTGTCCAGGGCGCAACACATACAAATATGCAAACACGAATTTCAGCTTCAGGGCTACAACCTACTGTATCCAAATAATGAGGCTGGGTCAGTCCGATTTAGTAAAAAATAAATTTATTGTGTGCACTTTAAAAACAAAAAGAGCCACTGCTCTACACACTGACAGTAAGGGGTATCAGTGTAGCACCAGCAGACATGTTTCGTGTGTCTCACACACACTTGTTCACTGCTGTGTGTGCCGTCACTGATACTCCTATTTAAAGGAACATTACACTTAATTAAAAACAAACAAGATTAACCCCTTATTGTCATATTACTCTAAGAGCTACTATGTACAGATGACAGTATGAAGGGAAATATCTGACATTGAAATAGGTAAACTTGTAACAAAATGTAGATGTTATTTTAAACCTAGATAGTGTAGATTAAATAAAATAAAAATTTAGAAATTTATATTTAGCATGTAGTCATTTTATAATCATTTTGTAAAGGAATTGGTTAAAGGGAGGAGATATGGGTGCATGTATGTCCTTTTTAGAAATTTATATTGTACCTTACTCCTAGGAAACCAGATATGTTAAGGCATTTGATGTACAATAGTGCAAATATAGCTTTCATATAGTTGAATTTATAAGATTAAATAAAGAGATTGACGTCACTCTCCTTATTAATACCTTGTGGACATCTGGTATTAAGTAAAAATATCCACTGAGCCTCTTTATAGTCTAGTCTTTGGATTCTGTCCCCACCCCTCTTGTGTGGTGGCACATGATCTATTGCCTGTATGGACATAAGGGCCGCATTACCTGAGTGTTCCATTTTAAAATGTCTGGCAACTGGGGTGAATATGTGTGGATTTTCAATGTCCCTGACATGCTCCTGTGCCCTATCTCTGACTAGTCATTTCGTTTTCCCGACATATTGGATGTTGCACCCCCTACAGGTCAATAAATAAATGACGTGATTTGCAATAAAGTTTATGTCTAATATTGTATGTACAATGTGTTACTGTGGATGTGAAATTTGTTCCTTCCACTTCATGGCTACAGGTCTTACACCTTTGTGCCCTGCATTTAAAGAAACCTAACCTTTGTGGGAGCCATGTGCGGGTACCTACATTTACCAAATCTGAGGGTGCTATTATATTACCAATAGTTCTACTTTTTCTTGCCACATATCTGCAACCTTCTGTTGCTATTTGTTCCAAATTAGTGTCTGTGGCTAAGATTGGTAAACATTGTTTGATAATATCACAGATTTTCTGGTACTCAAGACTATATGGTGTACTGAATACAAGTTTGCTTTCCTTTTTAGAGGCTTGTGTATTGCAACTTTGTTTGTTTTTAATTTTATGTTTATATTTCAACAAATTCTCCCTTGGAATTTTATCCACCTCTTCTTTAGTTTTTTTTAAGCAATGAAATGGGATAACTCCTTTGTACCAGCCTGTCCTCAAGTATTTGGCACTGAGTTTCAAATGTTTGTGTGTCTGAGCAAATTCTTTTGGTTCTTATGTACTGTCCCTTGGGGATAGCCTTCTCTACATGCGCAATGTGGCTAGATTTAAAATTCAATATTGTATTTCCACCTGTGGGCTTTCTGTAAATAGAGGTGTTTACAGTTTTTTGCTCCCTGTCTACTGTTATGTCCAAGTCTAAGAACTCTATGTGGTCAGTACTATGCTGTGATGTGAATTTTAAATTCATACTGTTGTTGTAAATCTTACTAACAAATTCTTTAGCTAGTTCCGTATCTCCATCCCACACCACCAGCAGGTCATCAATATATCTGCCGTAATAAATTATATGTTCCCTGAAGGGGTTGTCATCTCCATAGACGTGGGAGGCCACCCACCAACCCATATACAGGTTGGCATAGGAGGGGGCAAACTTTGCCCCCATGGTCGTCCCACATCTCTGGAGATAGCAACACCCCTCAAAAAGAAAATAATTATGGGACAAAAGAAATTCCACCGCAATTAGCAAAAAATGAGTAAATTCCTTAGTATAATTAGAATAGTTGCTCAAAAAGAATGACAATGCTTCTAACCCCTGGTGGTGTGGGATGGATGTGTACAATGCAGTGACATCTATTGTCATTAGAGAATAGGTGTCTTTCCATGGTAAATTATTCATTCGGTTAAGGACATCTGTTGAGTCTCTTATGTAACTCATTAAATCTACAACTAAGGGTTGGAAATAAGTATCCACCAGCTCTGAGAGGGGTTCAAGTAATGACCCCACCCCAGAGATGATAGGATGACCTGGTGGTTCTTGACTGTCCTTATGTAATTTAGGTACAAAATAAAAAATTGTTGTATATGGATTAGTAGGTAATAATGTATCAAAGAGTGTCTCAGCGAATGTGCCCACTTGTTTACCTAGACTAAGGATATCCTTTAATTTGGCCTTAAATTTGTTTGTGGGATTAAATGTAAGTCTAGTATAAACATCTTCCTCGTTTAGTTGTCTGTAAGCTTCCTTGATGTAGTACTCAAGATTCATGACCACTACATTCCCCCCATTATCCGATTCCTTTATGACTATCTGGTGATTGTTTTGTAATGATTTTAGAGCAAGATGTTGTTCTTTGCTTAGATTATGCTGATACCTATCTTTATTATTGTTGGTCCTCTCTATCTGTATTTTGTCTGATAATTCTTTCAATTTGTGTTCTACTGTACGTTGGAACACATCTATACCTTTACTCTTGCTGTTTACTGGGTAGAAATTGCTTTTCTTCATACTGGGCCTAAATTGAGGGATAGCAGCAGTATGTTCTGATGTATCTAAATTAAGCATGGTAGTGAGATCAATTACAGAGCATTGTTAACTGGAAGGGAGACTATGTGTATCAGTTAGATGTTCAGTTTGTACTGCTTGTGTTGTTTCCACTTGTTCCTGTTCGGCACTGCCCTGATTAAAATGATTTCTTAAGGTAAGTTTCCTTACAAATTTATTGACATCATGGACAGTGCCGAACAGGTCAAAGTGAGTTGTGGGTGCGAAGCCTAACCCTAGGCCCATTACCTCTATTTCTGTGGCTGTTAAATCACAATCAGACAGATTTATTAAATTTTTTATATGTATTTCCTTTGTTGATTGCGTGTCTGATATCTGATTCCTCTTCTGTTTGTATCTCCCCCTACTGCCCCTTCTTGTTTTTTTATTTTTGTTTTTGTCCCCATGCGCCGTTCGTTTTTTGACATATTGTCACTGTTATCTATCGGTACATCTAACACTGATACTGTTTCTGGTACCATTAATTCCTCACCTGAATCATGCTCAGAGGTGTCAACGTTGTACTCTGTTTCTGCAAACTGTACTTTTTTACCTGTACCTTTCTTAGCTTGTGAGTCTGCTTTATTTTTATGGAAACTATAAGTAGGACGTTGACCCCTCACTGCACTTTGCCATTTGTAGACCTTGTTGAACTCAGAGTCCCTTTTATCCCTTGCTAGTTTTTGTTTTTTGAATTCCCATAAGTCTTTGGTAAAGCGTGCCATATTGGCCTCAAATGTATTATCATATGACTTAAAGTCTTTATCATTTTGGAACAATTGTAAGTCCTTTTGTACTGTTTTAATAAAGTCAATAGACTCCTTTCTTTGTTCTTTTTTTAACTCAATTAACAGTTCCATCAAGGCAAAGGAACATGCATCCAGAAATTGGTTCCATTCTCTGATAAAGTCCATGTCATTTACAAGGAAAGAAGGGAACTTTCTTATCCTGAGCCCCCTGGGTATTCTTTTTTGGCGTTTATATAGAAGAAAAGTCTTTATGTTCAAGTCCAATTTTATGTCTTTTCTCCTCAATTCATCCATTTTGAAGAATAACCCATCTAGTGCGTTTTCATTTTCTAATAAGATGTTGTCTACTTCCTGGTCATAAGTCTGTAGGGTTGCCTCTAGGTCCGCAAATACAAAGCCCTCCTGTGATTCTGTCATAGTAGCTTGACTTATCACATAAAATTCCGTAAGAATAAAGTGACACACAAAAATTTTTTTTTGACAAACCTATATTTCAAAATGTCGTATGTCAGTAATACTGTCTTTTAAGTATGACCCGTAATTAGCCCCTTTTGAAAAATAAATGAGAAACTGCTTACTTAGAACTGTTGACTGTCAGACGTACTTCCAAAACGCACTGTGTAATACGCTTATCCGGCTCAGTCTTCTTATTTCACCAGGTCCCCCACGGCGTCTTGCAGCCACAGCTTAAAGACAGGATGAGTAGAGAGAAATACATACAAGCATGGCGCTTACCTGTCCTCCAGGGTGCGTGGTCTAACAATCTGAGCAGCGTTGCTTCAGTGTGCAAAGAATGTGACGTGAGTTCCGTTCCTCCTAGCAGCTGTGTGTATCTGATCCAGAAGTAGGGAGCCCAGCCGACACGCCTCTGTCCAGGGTGCAACAAATACAAATATGCAAACACGAATTTCTTGCAGTGACATCTATTGTCATTAGACAATAGGTGTCTTTCCATGGTAAATTATTCATTCGGTTAAGGACATCTGTTGAGTCTCTTATGTAACTCATTAAATCTACAACTAAGGGTTGGAGATAAATATCCACCAGCTCTGAGAGGGGTTCAAGTAATGACCCCACCCCAGAGATGATAGGACGACCCGGTGGTTCTTGACTGTCCTTATGTAATTTAGGTACAAAATAAAAAATTGGTGTATATGGATTAGTAGGTAATAATGTATCAAAGAGTGTCTCAGCGAATGTGCCCACTTGTTTACCTAGACTAAGGATATCCTCTAATTTGGCCTTAAATTTGTTTGTGGGATTAAATGTAAGTCTAGTATAAACATCTTCCTCGTTTAGTTGTCTGTAAGCTTCCTTGATGTAGTAGTCACGATTCATGACCACTACATTCCCCCCCTTATCCGATTCCTTTATGACTATCTGGTGATTGTTCTGTAATGATTTTAGAGCAAGATGTTGTTCTTTGCTTAGATTATGCTGATACCTATCTTTATTTTTGTTGGTCCTCTCTATCTGTATTTTGTCTGATAATTCTTTCAATTTGTGTTCTACTGTACGTTGGAACACATCTATACCTTTACTCCTGCTGTTTACTGGGTAGAAATTGCTTTTCTTCATACTGGGCCTAAATTGAGGGATAGCAGCAGTATGTTGTTCTGATGTATCTAAATTAAGCATGGTAGTGAGATCAATTACAGAGCATTGTTCACTGAAAGGGAGACTATGTGTATCAGTTAGATGTTCAGTTTGTACTGCTTGTGTTGTTTCCACTTGTTCCTGTTCGGCACTGCCCTGATTAAAATGATTTCTTAAGGTAAGTTTCCTTACAAATTTATTGACATCATGGACAGTGCCGAACAGGTCAAAGTGAGTTGTGGGTGCGAAGCCTAACCCTAGGCCCATTACCTCTATTTCTGTGGCTGTTAAATCACAATCAGACAGATTTATTAAATTTTTTATATGTATTTCCTTTGTTGATTGCGTGTCTGATATCTGATTCCTCTTCCTCTTCTGTTTGTATCTCCCCCTACTGCCCCTTCTTGTTTTTTTATTTTTGTTTTTGTCCCCATGCGCTGTTCGTTTTTTGACATATTGTCACTGTTATCTATCGGTACATCTAACACTGATACTGTTTCTGGTACCATTAATTCCTCACCTGAATCATGCTCTGAGGTGTCAATGTCGTACTCTGTTTCTGCAAACTGTACTTTTTTACCTGTACCTTTCTTAGCTTGTGAGTCTGCTTTATTTTTATGGAAACTATAAGTAGGACATTGACCCCTCACTGCAGTTTGCCATTTGTAGACCTTGTTGAACTCAGAGTCCCTTTTATCCCTTACTAGTTTTTGTTTTTTGAATTCCCATAAATCTTTGGTAAAGCGTGCCATATTGGCCTCAAATATATTATCATATGACTTAAAGTCTTTATCATTTTGGAACAATTGTTATTCCTTTTGTACTGTTTTAATAAAGTCAATAGACTCCTTTCTTTGTTCTTTTTTTAACTCAATTAACAGTTCCATCAAGGCAAAGGAACATGCATCCAGAATTTGGTTCCATTCTCTGATAAAGTCCATGTCATTTACAAGGAAAGAAGGGAACTTTCATATCCTGAGCCCCCTGGGTATTCTTTTTTGGCGTTTATATAGAAGAAAAGTCTTTATGTCCAAGTCCAATTTTATGTCTTTTCTCCTCAATTCATTCATTTTGAAGAATAACCCATCTAGTGTGTTTTCATTTTCTAATAAGATGTTGTCTACTTCCTGGTCATAAGTCTGTAGGGTTGCCTCTAGGTCCGCAAATACAAAGCCCTCCTGTGATTCTGTCATAGTAGCTTGACTTATCACATAAAATTCCGTAAGAATAAAGTGACACACAAATTTTTTTTTGACAAACCTATATTTCAATATGTCGTATGTCAGTAATACTGTCTTTTAAGTATGACCCATAATTAGCCCCTTTGAAAAATAAATGAGAAACTGCTTACTTAGAACTGTTGACTGTCAGACGTGCTTCCAAAACGCACTGTGTAATACGCTTATCCGGCTCAGTCTTCTTATTTCACCAGGTCCCCCACAGCTTCTTGCAGCCACAGCTTAAAGACAGGATGAGTAGAGAGAAATACATACAAGCGTGGCGCTTACCGGTCCTCCAGGGTGCGTGGTCTAACGATCTGAGCAGCGTTGCTTCAGCGTGCAAAGAATGTGACGTGAGTTCCGTTCCTCCTAGCAGCTGTGTGTATCTGATCCGGAAGTAGGGAGCCCAGCCGACACGCCTCTGTCCAGGGCGAAACAAATACAAATATGCAAACACGAATTTCTTGCAGTGACATCTTTTGTCATTAGACAATAGGTGTCTTTCCATGGTAAATTATTCATTCGGTTAAGGGCATCTGTTGAGTCTCTTATGCAACTCATTAAATCTACAACTAAGGGTTGGAGATAAGTATCCACCAGCTCTGAGAGGGGTTCAAGTAATGACCCCACCCCAGAGATGATAGGACGACCCGGTGGTTCTTGACTGTCCTTATGTAATTTAGATACAAAATAAAAAATTGGTGTATATGGATTAGTAGGTAATAATGTATCAAAGAGTGTTTCAGCGAATGTGCCCACTTGTTTACCTAGACTAAGGATATCCTCTAATTTGGCCTTAAATTTGTTTGTGGGATTAAATGTAAGTCTAGTATAAACATCTTCCTCGTTTAGTTGTCTGTAAGCTTCCTTGATGTAGTAGTCAGAATTCATGACCACCACATTCCCCCCCTTATCCGATTCCTTTATGACTATCTGGTGATTGTTCTGTAATGATTTTAAAGCAAGATGTTGTTCTTTGCTTAGATTATGCTGATACCTATCTTTATTTTTGTTGGCCCTCTCTATCTGTATTTTGTCTGATAATTCTTTCAATTTGTGTTCTACTGTACGTTGGAACACATCTATACCTTTACTCCTGCTGTTTACTGGGTAGAAATTGCTTTTCTTCATACTGGGCCTAAATTGAGGGATAGCAGCAGTATGTTGTTCTGATGTATCTAAATTAAGCATGGTAGTGAGATCAATTACAGAGCATTGTTCACTGAAAGGGAGACTATGTGTATCAGTTAGATGTTCAGTTTGTACTGCTTGTGTTGTTTCCACTTGTTCCTGTTCGGCACTGCCCTGATTAAAATGATTTCTTAAGGTAAGTTTCCTTACAAATTTATTGACATCATGGACAGTGCCGAACAGGTCAAAGTGAGTTGTGGGTGCGAAGCCTAACCCTAGGCCCATTACCTCTATTTCTGTGGCTGTTAAATCACAATCAGACAGATTTATTAAATTTTTTATATGTATTTCCTTTGTTGATTGCGTGTCTGATATCTGATTCCTCTTCCTCTTCTGTTTGTATCTCCCCTACTGCCCCTTCTTGTTTTTTTATTTTTGTTTTTGTCCCCATGCGCTGTTCGTTTTTTGACATATTGTCACTGTTATCTATCGGTACATCTAACACTGATACTGTTTCTGGTACCATTAATTCCTCACCTGAATCATGCTCTGAGGTGTCAACGTTGTACTCTGTTTCTGCAAACTGTACTTTTTTACCTGTACCTTTCTTAGCTTGTGAGTCTGCTTTATTTTTATGGAAACTATAAGTAGGACGTTGACCCCTCACTGCACTTTGCCATTTGTAGACCTTGTTGAACTCATAGTCCCTTTTATCCCTTGCTAGTTTTTGTTTTTTGAATTCCCATAAATCTTTGGTAAAGCGTGCCATATTGGCCTCAAATGTATTATCATATGACAAA
The DNA here is from genome assembly GCF_027579735.1 of Bombina bombina. Lineage (NCBI taxonomy): Eukaryota > Metazoa > Chordata > Amphibia > Anura > Bombinatoridae > Bombina > Bombina bombina. The sequence continues at coordinate 194,469,680 of NC_069500.1, forward strand.
GTTTTTATCATTTTGGAACAATTGTAAGTCCTTTTGTACTGTTTTAATAAAGTCAATAGACTCCTTTCTTTGTTCTTTTTTTAACTCAATTAACAGTTCCATTAAGGCAAAGGAACATGCATTCAGAATTTGGTTCCATTCTCTGATAAAGTCCATGTCATTTACAAGGAAAGAAGGGAACTTTCTTATCCTGAGCCCCCTGGGTATTCTTTTTTGGCGTTTATATAGAAGAAAAGTCTTTATGTCCAAGTCCAATTTTATGTCTTTTCTCCTCAATTCATCCATTTGGAAGAATAACCCATATAGTATGTTTTCATTTTCTAATAAGATGTTGTCTACTTCCTGGTCATAAGTCTGTAGAGTTGCCTCTAGGTCCGCAAATACAAAGCCCTCCTGTGATTCTGTCATAGTAGCTTGACTTATCACAAAAAAGTCCGTAAGAATAAAGTGACACACCAAAAAATTTTTTTGACAAACCTATTTTTCAATATGTCGTATGTCAGTAATACTGTCTTTTAAGTATGACCCGTAATTAGCCCCTTTTGAAAAATAAATGAGAAACTGCTTACTTAGAACTGTTGACTGTCAGACGTGCTCTCAAAACGCACTGTGTAATACGCTTATCCGGCTCAGTCTTCTTATTTCACCAGGTCCCCCATGGCGTCTTGCAGCCACAGCTTAAAGACAGGATGAGTAGAGAGAAATACATACAAGCGTGGCGCTTACCGGTCCTCCAGGGTGCGTGGTCTAACGATCTGAGCAGCGTTGCTTCAGCGTGCAAAGAATGTGACGTGAGTTCCGTTCCTCCTAGCAGCTGTGTGTATCTGATCCGGAAGTAGGGAGCCCAGCCGACACGCCTCTGTCCAGGGCGCAACAAATACAAATATGCAAACACGAATTTCAGCTTCAGGGCTACAACCTACTGTATCCAAATGATGAGGCTGGGTCAGTCCGATTTAGTAAAAAATAAATTTATTGTGTGCACTTTAAAAACAAAAAAGAGCCACTGCTCTACACACTGACAGTAAAGGGTATCAGTGTAGCACCAGCAGACATGTTTCGTGTGTCTCACACACACTTGTTCACTGCTAAGTGTGTGCTGTCACTGATACTCCTATTTAAAGGAACATTACACTTAATTAAAAACAAACAAGATTAACCCCTTATTGTCATATTACTCTAAGAGCTACTATGTGCAGATGACAGAATGAAGGGAAATATTTGTTACTTGTAATAAAATGTATATGTTATTTTAAACCTAGATAGTGTAGATTAAATAAAATAAAAATTTAGAAATTTATATTTAGCATGTAGTCATTTTATAATCATTTTGTAAAGGAATTGGTTAAAGGGAGGGGATATGGGTGCATGTATGTCCTTTATAGAAATTTATATTGTACCTTACTCCTAGGAAACCAGATATGTTAGGCATTTGATGTACAATAGTGCAAATAAAGCTTTCATATAGTTGAATTTATAAGATTAAATAAAGAGATTGACGTCACTCTCCTTATTAATACCTTGTGGACATCTGGTATTAAGTAAAAATATCCACTGAGCCTCTTTATAGTCTAGTCTTTCGATTCTGTCCCCACCCCTCTTGTGTGCCTGTATGGACATAAGGGCCGCATTACCTGAGTGTTCCATTTTAAAATGTCTGGCAACTGGGGTGAATATGTCTGGATTTTCAATGTCCCTGACATGCTCCTGTGCCTTATCCCTGACTAGTCGTTTAGTTTTCCCAACATATTAGATGTTGCACCCCCTACAGGTCAATAAATAAATGACGTGATTGGATTTGCAATTAAGTTTATGTCTAATATTGTATGTACAATGTGTTACTGTGGATGTGAAATTTGTTCCTTCCACTACATGGCTACAGGTCTTACACCTTTGTGCCCTGCATTTAAAGAAACCTAACCTTTGTGGGAGCCATGTGCGGGTACCTACATTTACCAAATCTGAGGATGCTATTATATTACCAATAGTTCTACTTTTTCTTGCCACATTACATAGGGCAGGGGAGGACATAATATGGCCATACGGGTGCACTCACGCTCTTGTTCCTAAAGTAAAGAGAGTAAAACAATAGATCAGGACTCTCATATATACAGAGCAAACTAGTCATGACTCTCTTTAAAGTAACAGGCATCTCATATGGTGTAGGAAGACACAAGGTCTACAAAAAGCAGTGCCAGTCCACCACAGTGTTTAGACCATTAGGTTGCATTGTGTTCAAATGGTGAATCCACCTTGATTCTGTTTGAAGAAGAATCTTATTGCGGTCGCCTCCACGTCTCAGTGGAGGGATGTGATCAATTAGAATGAAACGTAAATCATTCACTGTATGGCCAGCTTCTAAAAAGTGTCTAGCTACTGGTTGGTCACTTGTCTTGTTCTTCAGGGCTATCCTAATCGCGGACCTGTGATTTGCAAATCTTGTCCTGGCATCGTCGATTGTTTTACCAACATAAAAACGCCCGCAGCAGCAGTTAAGAAGGTGTACCACATGTGTTGTAGTACACGTGATGAAATGCCTAATCTTAAACCTCCTATTGGTGTGGGGATGGGCAAATGTTGTGCCAGATAGCATGGAACTGCAGGTCGTACAGCCTGTACACCTATAGCAGCCATTCTTCTTATTCTGCTGCAACCAATTGGATGAGTTATAGCAGTGGGCCGGATCTGTGATCATTAAAGCATCCTTTAAGTTCTTATTCCGCTTGTAGCCCACTCTGTGGTGGTCCCACTCGTCAAATGGGAGGGAAGGATCACTGTTGATAATGTGCCAGTGTTGGTTAAGACTTGCGCCTATCTTACTCATAGTCAGACTGTAAGCTTTAGTGAAGGTCAATGTTTGCGTGTCACTTCCTTTTTTCATATGGCCCACAGGTTCTGAGTTGACAACCTCACGTATGTTCTGGTCAATCAGGTGAGTGTTAGCCCCTCTGTTTAAATTTCTCAGCCATCGCTGTTAGTTTTGTCGACATAATTTCAGGTTCACTGTTGTTCCTTGTCACCCTCAGTAGTTGCGCTTTTGGAATTGCCCTTAGGAGACTAGTGGGATGACTGCTGCTCACATGGAGCAGTGAGTTTCGATCTGTGGGTTTACAGAACAGCAAAGTTCCCAGATGTTGTTGGCCTTTTTTGAAAATCCTTAAGTCAAGGAATTCGATTGTTGTTTCTTGGATATTGAGTTTAAACTTCACTGGGTTGTCAAGTATGTTTAGCTGGTCAAACCAACTCTGTAGGGCCTCAGCAGTACCGCTCCAGATAATGAAAAGGTCGTCTATGTAACGACGGTAGAACTTCACTTCAGATTTATCATAGATGCCCATGACCAATGTTTTGTATTTATCCATGAATATGTTGGCCAGGGATGGGGCCACTTTTGAGCCCATCGCAGTTCCTGCTATTTGTTGATGAAATTAATTTTCAAATCTGAAGTAGTTGAGGCGCAAGCTTAGGTCCAACAACTCTATGAGGAATTCTCTGGGAGGACCAACGTAAGGATAGCGATCAAGTGCCTTTGAAACACACATTTTTCCACTCTTGTGGGAAATAATCGTATAGAGGCTATTAACATCGGCTGTAGCCAAAATCCAGGAATCCTCCATTTCTACCTCTGCTAGGTCAAGTATTAGTTGAGATGAGTCACGGAGATAGGACCGTATGTTTTAACCAGTGGCTGAAGGAAGCGGTCCACAAACACAGCTAGTCTGGATGTAATGGAATTCCGTGCAGAGACTATTGGTCTCCCGGGTGGTGTAATCATGTCTTTGTGAATTTTGGGTAATGTATAGAAGATTGGGCAAGAGGGAAAATCCACTAACAAGTATTTCTTGGTATTCTCATCAATCCAACCAGCTGTGAAGTCCTTTGTCACTGTTTCTTTAATAATTGCTTTAAATTCAGCTGTTAGATCGTGTTTCAGTGGCAAATAAGTATTCAGGTCACTCAATTGTTGTAACATTTTACTCTGGTAATAGGAATAGTCAAGAACCACAACTGCTCCTCCCTTGTCTGCCGTTCTAATCACAATTTATGGATCTGATGACAGGGAGATCAGAGCTTGTTTATCTTCTGCTGTTAAGTTGTTACGATATTTCACGTGTTCCATTTTCAGAATATCCTGGGACACCAGTCGCATGTATGTTCTGATACTAGAGTTCTGACTATGGGGATCAAAAGAACTTTTCATTTTGAATCCAGGATCATTGGTCTGAGAGCCATATGAAAAAAGGAAGTGACACGCAAAGATTGACCTTCACTGCAGCTTACAGTCCGACTATGAGTAAGATAGGCGTAAGTCTTAACCAACACTGGCACATTATCAAGAGTGATCCTTCCCTCCCATTTGACGAGTGGGACCACCCCAGAGTGGGCTACAAGCAGAATAAGAACTTAAAGGATGCTTTAATGATCACAGATCCGGCCCGCTGCTATACCTCATCCAATTGGTTGCAGCGGAATATGAAGAATGGCTGCTATAGGTGTACGGGCTGTACGACCTGAAGTTCCATGCTATCTGGCACAACATTTGCCCATCCCCACACCAATAGGAGGTTTAAGATTAGACACTTCATCACATGTACTACAACACACGTGGTATACCTTCTTTACTGCTGCTGCAGGCGTTTTTATGTCGGTAAAATGACCGACGATGCCAGGACAAGATTTGCCAATCACAGGTCAGCGTTTAGGATAGCCCTGAAGAACAAGACAAGTGACCAACCAGTGGCTAGACACTTTTTAGAAGCTGGCCATACAGTGAACAATTTACGTTTCATTCTAATTGATCACATCCCTCCACTGAGACGTGGAGGCGACCGCAATAAGATTCTTCTTCAAAAAGAATCAATGTGGATTCACCGTTTGAACACAATGCAACCTAATGGACTAAACACTGTGGTGGCTGGCACTGCTTTTGTAGACCTTGTGTCTTCCTACATCATATGAGATGCCTGTTACTTTAATGAGAGCCATGACTAGTTTACTCTGTATATATGAGAGTCCTGATCTATTGTTTTACTCCCTTTACTTTAGGGTGCCCGTATGGCCATATTATGTCCTCCCCTGCCCTATCTAAATATTCTTGTACCTGTACATATTTTTGTGATTGATGCGTATGTCATGCTTTATGTTTGGACCTGGTGCAGCCTATCAAATGTGTTATCCTATTTTGACGGCTGGTATTCAATGTTAAAGATTAGTTTCTGTTAATTTATGTCCATTTGCATGATCAGTATCTAAATTTCAGTAACTGATCCTCTACAATTGGGATTATGATTTTGATCTTATCGCTTGTGTTTCTATAAGTTACTAATATCTATTCATCTACACTTTATATTTCCAGGATTAAGTTTACCACAATATGAGGAGATATGTCTCCATTCATGTTTAGATGGAATATAGGTTTGCTGTCACTATTTTTATATTTGTCATTTGTATATTTTTAGAAATATGGACTAGATGGAATATAAGTTTGTGGTCACTACTTTATATTTGTCATTTATTCTTTGTATCATTTATTCCCTTAAGAGCTCCTCGGTCTTAAATATATATAAATATGTATATGTATATATATATATATATATATATATATATATATATATATATATATAAATATATAAGGGCTTGGCGATATGGGCAAAAATGAATTGCGATTTAATCGTGATTTTCTTAAAAATTACTAAAGCACTCTCACATGACTGCTGCTAGATACAGCTACTGCAGATTAGAAGACTTAGATAAAAGCAATAATAAACAAAACGTGGTTAGTTTCATATTATATATAATTTTTCCACACTGTGGCACAATTACTTATGTACACAACATACTAAACAGTATCTACATGAAAGTAAGCAGTATAATTAGTCTATATACAATATGTGGTAAATATTAGAATATGCTCTGTACAGTTGTACAGCGGAACACCACCCAAGCACGGAACTACATAAAGCAAACATTACTGCTGCTAACACATGGTCGTGATCTATATAGAGCTTGTGCTGAAACCCTGCTGATGCCTGCGTATCCCATATATACCAAAAATACACATCCCAAAAATACCCACGCTGTACCTGTGGCCTTGTGCTCCGTCTGAAACCTACATATCCCAAAAGCACTAGCGATAAAAATGAAATAGCCCAATAGTCTCTGTGGTGAGATCCTGCCGAAGTCTTCATACCCTAGAATTACTAGCAATAGGAACTACATACCCCATTAGTCTCTGCGAGTCTGTGGTGAAATCCTGCCGAAGCCTTCATATCCCAGAATTACTAGCGATAGGAACTACATATCGCATTAGTCTCTGCTGTGAAATCCTGCCAAAGCCTATCCCGCTGCAGCACACGGGGAGCTGAGCGAGGAAAAGGCCACGCAGGTAGTGGATCACTGTGCTGAGCTGCCTGTGGTGTGACGTCACTGGCAGGCGGCTTTCCATTCCGGGACACTGCATTTTCCCGGAATGAAGGTGCCCGGGACCCGGGACTGACCGGCACATGGCACAATCGTTGTGACGTGATGTCCCCCCAGGCCCCGCCCTCTCAGAAAAACCACAGACTCTCGCGGTTTTTATATCACAGCGGTTTCTTGCGGTTTAAAACCGCATATGCGGTTAATCGCCCAGCCCTAATATATATATATATGTAAAACCAGTCAAAAACCTTTTTATATACCATATACATTTGAAAGGGACAGTCAAGTCCAAAGAAAACTTTCATGATATAAATAGGGCATGTAATTTTAAACAATTTTCCTTTTTTCACCAATTTTGCTTTGTTCTGTTGGTATTCTTAGTTGAAAGCCAAACCTAGGAGGTTCATGTGCTAATTTCTTAGACCTTGAAGGCCGCTTCTAGTCTAAATGCATTTTGACAGTTTTTCACCACTAGAGGGTGTTAGTTCATGCATTTCATATAGATAACATTAAGCTCATGCACGTGAATTTACCAAGGAGTGAGCACTGATTGGTCAGAATGCAAGTCTGTCAAAAGAACTGAAATAAGGAGGCAGTCTGCAGAGGCATAGATACAAGGTAATTACAGAGGTAAAACGTGTATTATTATAACTGTGTTGGTTATGCAAAACTGGGGAATGGGTAATAAAGGGATTATCTTTCTTTTTAAACAACAAAAATTCTGGTGTTGACTGTCCCTTTAATCCTTATCATTTTTTTACTTAATATATATATTTATATATATATATATATATATATATATATATATATATATAAAAATAAAATATTTTATCAGAAATTGTATATATGAGTGTAATACTTATGTTAACGTATTTATTTTGTGCTTGGTGCAACTTTTTTTTAACCTTACCCTTTACACTGGGGCCCCGATATTCAAAGCATCGACAGACCATTGAGAAACTGCTTCACTGGCCTCGCAGCACGAGGACAGGGGTCTGTCGAGATATTCCAAGAAAAGGACCATGTCCGAGCAATACCGGCAAGCGGCAATGTCTCTCCCATAGAAGTCAATGGGAGCCAATATATTGCCTATTTATTATACCTACTCTAACTATATCAGGTGATGTAGTCTCGACAGCTGATAGCTGGCAAGACAAACATTGCTGCTAACCTCCTTGCAACCTGCACTTCTCTGATTCAAATATAATGATCTTGTGTCGATGTGTCTGAATCAAAGTGTAGGCTACTCCCACTAGCATGTGACTCTAACTACCCCTGAATCCCTATAACTATCTCATGCCTAAGCTACACTCTCCCTGCTTCACCTCACTACCTCCCACCGATCGTCTATAACTATGTCATGCCTAAGCTACACTCCCCCTGCTCCACCTCACTACCTCCCACCAACTGCCTACACCTACATCAGAGCTAACATACACTTTCCCTGCCCCACCCACCTAACTCCCCCTGACCACCTAAACCTACACCCCCCCGGAATGCCCAGCTAAGTCCCTAATACCGCCTACACTTAAGTCATGTCTAACCTACACTCCCCTGGAATGCCCCAGCTAACTCCCACATACTGCCTACTGTCAAAAAAATAACTCACTATAATAAACTATACTAAATAATAAACCTCCCCATTATAACTATGAAGCTATGTCTCTAAAGTTATAATCAATGTTTAAATAATATGTCACAGACATGCGCTAAAACACCAGCAGCCGACCGCATGGGGGTCCTGCAAAACCTGGCCGGCCTAGCTAGGCTCCTGGAACTCAGGAATGGAAAACACATCAATTCCAATCCCCCAATCCACCCAAAAGGTAGCACCTCCAAACAAGTGGTATCTCTACTCAATCGGCACCTCTTTTGAGAAGCGGCGGACCGGGGCTCAATTCCAGTCTTCGATGATTTCCAAGAGCCAGTTCCAGGAGCCAAGCTAGGCCAATGAGGTTTTGCCGGCCCTCCAGCATTTACCACATCTCCTTGACAAAATATGCATTATCATGTACAATGTAGAAGTAGTTTAGATATCTTAAAAGGTATTTAATGGATGCTTGCTATTATTTCAAACATAATTTTATATTTGAAAATATATGTTTATGTTTAAAATAATAGAAAATTAAATACATTTTACTATATAGAGCTATACAATACTTTAAACAAAATGCTTTGTACATAACTATGCATATCATTTAAACATTGACCCCTAAACTGTCAACCTCAAACTAACTGTAGAAGCTAAGGCCCTACACATAAATATTCAATATTTAAAATGATGCATTGTTAAGTTATAAACTAAAATGTAATTAATGCTGCATGTTATCAATGCAAGGCCTGACTACATTATACTATATCTACAATTTTTTAAATAAAATGCATGGTCAGGTATAACACATATTAGTTTAAGTATTGGATATATACATTAAAATGTAGATATTCTTGCTTGATGTGTTTATTATTTTAAAAAAAGATATTTATGTTACAAAAGACAGTTGCATTGTAATTATAGTATTACAAAACTGCATGCCTGTTATGTAATCATACAATTGTAATACTAAGGCCTTTTGTAACATAGATATACATTTTAAAATATATATGTATGTTAACAATAAAAGACACAACAAGAAAACATAAATACATATTTTTTTCACTGTAAGAGCAATAAAATTGTGGAACTCATTACCAAAGGAGGTAGTGAATGCCAATACCATAGATACATTTAAAAATAGTCTGGATAAATTTCTGTATATAAACAAAATTCATGGATATGATTGCTAGTATTAAATGGGTCACATTTTAATGGGGTTATTTAAGCCTAACTGGAGCTTTTTGAAAGTATTTTAGATTTGTATAGGTTGAACTCGATGGACTTCAGTCTTTTTTCAACCTTATCTACTATGTTACTATGTTACTATGTATGTATATATATATATATATATATATATATACAGTATATATATATACAGTATATATATATATATATATATATATACAATAGTTAAAAGAATATGCATCATACATATGAATGCATAATATTTAAAACAATTGCATATAAATGCACTATTAACCCCTAAACTGCCCAAACCTAATCCCCTAATCAACCCCAATATAGGTATTAGGGTCGTTTAAGAGATTAAATACTTACTAACAATAATCACCTATTCAACCCCCATATAGGAATGATAGATTGGAGATTAAGGCCTAATAAATACTAACTAACAATAATCACCTAATCAACCCCCATACAGGTAAGATTAAGTCCTAATACCAAACTACAGTATCCAAAAAAACAAAAATCACCATTATACCTAACACTAATCTAAATGCCCCATAAAATAAAAAACCTACCCAAAAGTCATGCATAGTAAACGCCTCTCGGCAATGCCGCTATGTCGGGAGCATGGAATATTTTAACAGGCTCACTTGATCCTTTGGAGGATTCTTTGGTATATTTCGCCATCTTGAAGCCTTTTCAATCATCAGGCCTAAGTCTTCCTAATCCTTGTAATATGCATGCTAGTTAGCGAGGTCATGAAATTGCTTATCGCAACCCGCGATTACTTTAATATGCCACTTGAAATCTAGCCCTAAGTGTTTTTTTTTGTTGTGTTAAATATAAATGGGAGAAATATTTCTGAAAGCCAAGTACAGCACAAAACCTAAATACAGAACTATAATAGCTAGATATGTGCATTTGGCTTTGGATGCGTGCATTGATGCCAATTTTGCGAGTCATCTGATACATGAACAGCTGAATACATTATTGGATGAAATGTGATGAAGAATGAATGGTTGCTTGACCAATTTGATTTATTCATTTTTTCTTGATGTTTGGCGCCAAAAAAGGTGCAGGAAGGAGCAGTGAGCAATATTGTTTTTCTAATCAGCCCCTTTGTTTGTAAGGATGTAGATGGGTCTGACCATTCATGTGTCTATCATCTCCTGTCCAATTCTTCCATAGGAATACTATTGATTGTTTTAAGGACAGCCAGTCAGGCACTAAATGTTGTATTTTTGTCATATATGCTTATCCAGTTAAGCCTTAGCCTAGCATAGAAAGGTGGGAGTCTAGGGGAAGCTGATACATTTTCAAGAAATAGAGCTATTGGAACATGCAGTTGGGTGACTTCCGTGCCTCTGTGAGTTTGTCATTGACTCAAATTTAATCAGTGAGTTGTATGTTCTTTTAGTTTGACTTCTATAATGTAATTTGCTGTTACCTTTGGAAGTAAAAGTAAAGAATTCAAATCCAAAGTTCGGCCGAGAAAAACTTCCCACATGAATTAAATTTGACCGAACTGAACATTGATAAAAATCTGAAAAAAAAATCTTTCGGCCAAAACAAATTGTTTGCCTGTGCACATCTCTAACTATAACCGCTATAGATTATTTACATTTTTCTCCAACCTTACTTAATATTTGTCAATGTGGGACTACACACCAATGTAAACCCCACTGCTCCACTCCATGAGGTCCCTTTAATAAAGGGACATAATACTCATATGCTAAATCACTTGAAACTGGTGCAGTATAACTGTAAAAAGCTGCCAGGAAAATATCACCTGGGCATCTCTATGTAAAAAAGGAAGATATTTTACCTCACAATTTCCTTAGATTACCAGAGTTATTCCTGTGTAAAAACTTATAGTTCTCAGCTGCTGTCCATCTGCAAGTGAAAAAATTAAGAAATGAACAGCAGCCTATCAGCACCAACAGTGCTGAGGCCATGAACTCTTTTACTGTGATCTCATGAGATTTGACTTAACTCTCATGAGATTTCATAGTAAACTTCCTTAAACTGAATAGGGAAATAACTCGAGTGTGCACAAAGCTCATTCCCTTGCCTGTCCCAGGACAGACAAACTGATTTGCTGCTTAAAGTCCTTTGCAATGGGGTTTGAATACTTAGGACATTTTGATGTAAAATATCTTTCTTTTTTACATAGAGATGTTCCAGTGATATTTTATAGTCGGCTTTTTACAGCTATGCTGCATCACTTTCAAGTGTTTCAACATTTGGGTATCATGGCTCTTTAAGCAGCAGATGCTGCTTCGGAGCCCCGTTGTTTCAGGTCCGCCTGAAATTGAAGTTAAGAAGCAGCGGTCATAAGACCACTGCTCCTTAACTTCTCCGCCATCTTTTAGGTGGCAGACTGAAATCATCCTGATCTGATCGGGATGATTGACAGCCCCTGCTAGCGGCCAATTGGCCGCCAGTGAGCAGGGGGTGGCATTGCACAAGCATTTTACCAGAAATGCTTGTGCATTGTTAAATGCCAACTGTGTATGCTGTCGGCATTTAGTGAGGTCGAGCTGGTTTGCTATAGCGAATCATGTCCACTCGACCTTTGTTAAATCTACTCCCCATATATGTAACATTTTATTTGAAACCATACTTTTTCACTTTATTGTTGACTTATATAGTTATTTATTTTCACACATCATTGTGCATTACTACTCGTCTTGCTTTACAACCCACAGAGAGAATCTTAGTGAAGTCCAGATGTTTCAACTGATCACAGCCATAAAATGATATTAAAATACACTGCTGTGCAAGCAGCCGTTCCATATTAAGTGTTAAGTTACAACCAGCGTGCTGTAGTTTAGAAAATCTATTTCAGTACAAATTTATAGTTAAAATAATTTGTTACTATCATATAAGCTTTCATGCTTATTTATTATATATATATACCTGTATATATATACCTGTATATATATATATATATATATATATATATATATATATATATATATATATATATACTATATTTATATATATTTTGTATTTTTGTTGTTGTATATCTATCTATATATATACTTTAACCACAAAAAATGCAGTCTCCGGTTTCAGGGTTGACACATGTGCAATTACCTCCATTTATAAGTGCATTTGATAAGTGCACACATCCGCATCACGATACTCAACTGCCCAGTAATCTTAACAACACACATAAGAAGTTATTCATCATTTTATCCATGACAGTGGTTGCGATGCACAAGGAGAACACCATGGAGGTTCCAGTCGGGGCAGATCTGATTATCTTATTTGGGATGTGTGCACTTATAAATGGGGGTAAGTGGTGATTGTACAAACAGTATGTCTGAAGACAGGGGCAACTCTGAAATGTAACATTAGAAAAGTTATTATTTTTTTGTAATTTTATATATATATATATATATAAATACGTATATATTTTACCAGGAACCATTGTCACCGTGTACTCCTACCTAGTGCTATGGATTCTGGCAATGCTTTACAAAAAAATTATTAAACATACATATATACAATACATATATAAACATATTCAAAAGCAATAATAAGTTAAAGCCCTCAAGGGTATAAGTGCTTTATTTTATGTAGTTAATGTGACTCCCTCAATCTGCAGCTGGTGTGGGATACTTTTTTGTACCACACAACAATGTATAGCAATATATGACAAAGAGAAGCACGGTATCATTGATTTGCAACACTGTTTTGTTTTAAATCTACTGGAAACATTAATGCTCAACTTATGTTTGCGCTGTGGTATACTTTCCCAGCAGTCTTTTAACATTTTTTTTTCTATTTTATGTGTGTTTTTTTGTTTCCCAAGCAGGAAGTTTCTTGTAGATTGTCAGAATTGTGTATAGGCAATAACATGTTTTAACAGCTGTTTGTAGAAGTATTTTATTAAAAAAATAACATAGAGACATATGGTTTAGATGTTTCAATGCCTATCATCCAAAATCTCTAACTATTAAAACAACAGAGTGCAAATAATATGGGTGGCATCCTGGGACATTATTTTTAGCCAACCTTATCTGTCTCAGGGACTGATTATCTAAAGCTCTCTGGTCTGGTGAGATTATCTAAGAAGTCTCATCAATACTGTGAGGTCTCTCAAATAACTTTAGAGAGGCACGTTTTAGCTTTAGAGCTGTTTATCTAGGTATGCCGGGTCCTGGATTTGAGTGAGATACACTTACAATATAATACAAATTATGCAAGATTTCTCCACAGTGCTGGTGAGTTTTTTGATCATCATGGACCTCAGTAAAATGAATATTTGTTAGCAGTTATAACACAATTTATTACATTCTATCAGGGGTGGATCTGCCATTGGTGCAGCAGGTGCAGTGGCAAGAGCTGGAGGGTGCCCATAGTAGCCAGTCTATACATAGGCATATGCAGAATGTGTACAATCCTAATGCAGATGAGCTGTTTATTAGTGTTTATTGACAGTCTATCCATCTATCTATCTATCTATCTATCTATCTATCTATCTATCTATCTATCTATGTATCCCCAAATCATTATACAGAGCAGCATGTATATTATTACTATTGCTTAATACTGAGTTACCTTTGGGGGGGAGGCAAAATAATTGCACCAGGGCAAAATGGGTAGTGGCAGACAGCTGCCAGTACCCAAGATGGTGGAAGATAGGTAGGGGGGGGGGTTAGAGAGCTGTATGGGGGGGGTCAGGAAGGTTGGGGGCTAAGGGGGATCCATCACTGCAAAATAAATATATATTAAAAAAAATGCCTTTTATTTTAGTACTGGCAGACTTTCTGCCAGTAATTAAGATGGCGGTGACAACTGTGAGATGGGGGAGGGAAGAGAGCTGTTTGAGGGGGGTCAGGGGGATCAGGTGGTGGGATGTGTCAGGTGGGAGACTGATCTCTACACTAAAGCTAAAATTAACCCTACAAGCTCACTACAAGCTACCTAATTAACCCCTTTACTGCTAGGCATAATAAACGTGTGGTGCGCAGCACCATTTAGCGGCCTTCTAATTACCAAAAAGCAACGCCAAAGCCATATATGTCTGCTATTTATGAACAAAGGAGATCCCAGAGAAACATTTACAACCATTTGTGCCATATTTGCACAAGCTGTTTGTAATTAATTTCATAGAGAAGCCTAAAGTGTGTGAAAAAGTTTGTGAAAAAGTAAATAATATTTTTATTTGATCGCATTTGGCGGTGAAATGGTGGCCAAAATGGGCCTAGAGCAATACTTTGGGTTGTCTACTATATATATATATGTTGTCTACTATATATATATATATATATATATATATATATATATATATATATATATATATACATGTGAAGGGTTATTCAGGGATTCCTGACAGATATCAGTGTTACAATCTAACTATAGCTAATTATAAAAAAAATGGTTTGGAAATAGCAAAGTGCTACTTGAACTCATTGTCCTATAACTTGCAAAAAAAAGCAAAGAACATGTAAACATTGGGTATTTCTAAACTCAGGACAAAAGTTAGAAACTATTTATCATGGGTGTTTTTTGGTGGCTGTAGATGTGTAACAGATTTTGGGGGTCAATGTTAGAAAAAGTGTGTTTTTTCCATTTTTTCATCATATTTTATAATTTTTATATAGTAAATTATAAGATATGATGAAAATAATTGTATCTTTATAAAGTCCATTTAATGGCGAGAAAAACAGTATATAATATGTGTGTTTATAGTAAATGAGTAAGAGGCCAATTACAGCTAAACACAAACACTGCAGAAATGTAAAAATAGCCCTGGTCCTTAAGGGAAGGAAATTGAAAAATGCCCTCGTCCTTAAGGGGTTAATATAATAGTGTTGGTTATGCAAAACTGGGGAATGGGTAATAAAGGGATTATCTATCTTTTTAAACAATAACAATTCTGGAGTAGGCTGTCCCTTTAAAGGGACATTAAACACTTTGAGATGGTAATATAAAATGATAAACTGTATATATAAAACATCTCTGCAATATACTTTCATTATTTATTTTGTCCTCTTTGCCTGTAATTCCATTCTGAAATTGTGAGTTTTTCAGTTCCTGTTAGAAATGGAAGTGCAGAACACTGTTAAATCCAGCACAGCCATTGGGGGGTAGTTATCAACGTGTCTACTTTCCTGTCTTCGCCGGCCCAATACGCCCGCCTAAGCTCGCCTACCTTCGCCGCCGCGGACCTGAAAAAATACGCCTAAGTTATCAAAAAAAGCTGTCAAAAAGCCGCGGGGCGATGAGCAGCGGACTGTGAGAGTTATCACTCATCCGATCTCGCTGCTCTTCGGCTGTTTGACAGCTTTCTTGCTAGCCTGTCACTAAGCACTCACACTAAACTACACTGTTCTACCCCCTATACCGGCGCCCCCGGAGCCCCCCGCAACTAAATAAAGTTACTAACCCCTAAACCGCCGCTCCTAGACCCCGCCGCAAGTCTTATAAATGTATTAACCCCTAAACCGCCGCTCCCGGACACCGCTGCCACCTACATTATACCTAGTAACCCCTATCCTGCCCCCCCTATACCGTCGCCCTCTATAATAAAGTTAATAACCCCTATCCTGCTGATCCCGCACCTCGCCGCAAATAAATAAATAGTTTAACCCCTAAACCGCCGCTCCCGGACCCCCGCAACCTATATTAAATTTATTAACCCCTATCCTGCCCCCCCTACACCGTCGCCACCTATAATACATTTATTAACCCCTATCCTGCCCCCCACTACACCGTCGCCACTGTAATAAAATTATTAACCCCTAAACCTAAGTCTAACACTAACCCTAACACCCCCCTAACTAAAATATTAATTAAATATATCTAAATAATATTTCTATTATTAACTAAGTTAATCCTATTTAAAACTAAATACTTACCTTTAAAATAAACCCTAATCTAGCTACAATATAAATAATAATTATATTGTAGCTATCTTAGGATTTATTTTTATTTTACAGGCACCTTTCAATTTATTTTAACTAGGTACAATAGCTATTAAATAGTTATTAACTATTTAATAGCTTACCTAGCTAAAATAAAGAGAAATTTACCTGTAAACTAAAAACTAACCTAAGTTACAATTACACCTAACACTACACTATACTTTAATAAATTATTCCTATTTAAAACGAAATACTTACCTGTAAAATAAACCCTAATATAGCTACAATATAAATAATAATTATATTGGAGCTATCTTAGGATTTATATTTATTTTACAGGTAACTTTGTATTTATTTTAGCTAGTTAGAATAGTTATTAAATAGTTATTAACTATTTAATAACTACCTAGCTAAAAGAAATACAAAATTACCTGTAAAATAAATCCTAACCTAATTTACAATTAAACCTAACACTACACTATCATTAAATAAATTAAATAAACTACCTACAAATAACTACAATTAAATACAATGATATAAACTAACTAAAGTACAAAAAATAAAAAAAGCTAAGTTACAAAAAATAAAAAAAATAAGTTACAAACATTTAAAAACATATTACAACAATTTTAAGCTACTTACACCTAATCTAAGCCCCCTAATAAAATAACAAACCCCCCCAAAATAAAAAAAATGCCCTACCCTATTCTACATTAAATAAAGTTCAAAGCTCTTTTACCTTACCAGCCCTTAAAAGGGCCTTTTGTGGGGGCATGCCCCAAAGTTCAGCTCTTTTGCCTGTAAAAGAAAAATACAACCCCCCCCCCAACATTAAAACCCACCACCCACATACCCCTAATCTAACCCAAACCCCCCTTAAAATAACCTAACACTAATCCCCTGAAGATCATCCTACCTTTAGTTGTCTTCACTCAGCCGAGCCACCGATGGAACTGAAGAGGACATCCGGACCGGCAGAAGTTATCCTCCAAGGGGCACTGAAGAAATCTTCCATCCGATGAAGTGATTCTCCAAGCGGCGCTGAAGAAATCTTCCATCCGGGCGAGGTCATCTTCCAAGAGGCGCTGAAGAAGTCTTCTATCCGGGCGAGGTCATCATCGAAGCCGGGTCTTGAATGTTCATCCCGCCGACGAATGAAGGCTCCTTTAAGGGACGTCATCCAAGATGGCGTCCCTTCAATTCCGATTGGCTGATAGGATTCTATCAGCCAATCGGAATTAAGGTATGAAAAATCTGATTGGCTGATGGAATCAGCCAATCAGATTCAAGTTCAATCCGATTGGCTGATCCAATCAGCCAATCAGATTGAGCTTGCATTCTATTGGCTGATTGTAACTTAGCTTTTTTTATTTTTGTACTTTAGTTAGTTTATGTAATTGTATTTAATTGTAGTTATTTGTAGGTAGTTTATTTAATTTAATGATAGTGTAGTATTAGGTTTAATTGTAACTTAGGTTAGGATTTATTTTACAGGTAATTTTGTATTTCTTTTAGCTAGGTAGTTATTAAATAGTTAATAAGTATTTAATAACTATTCTAACTAGCTAAAATAAATACAAAGTTACCTGTAAAATAAATATAAATCCTAAGATAGCTACAATATAATTATTATTTATATTGTAGCTATATTAGGGTTTATTTTACAGGTAAGTATTTAGTTTTAAATAGGAATAATTTATTAAAGTATAGTGTAGTGTTAGGTGTAATTATAACTTAGGTTAGGATTTATTTTACAGGTACATTTCAGTTTATTTTAGCTAGGTAAGCTATTAAATAGTTAATAACTATTTAATAGCTATTGTACCTAGTTAAAATAAATTGAAAGTTGCCTGTAAAATAAAAATAAATCCTAAGATAGCTAGAATATAATTATTATTTATATTGTAGCTATATTAGGGTTTATTTTAAAGGTAAGTATTTAGTTTTAAATAGGATTAATTTAGTTAATAATAAAAATATTATTTAGATTTATTTAATTAATATTTAAGTTAGGGGGGCGTTAGGGTTAGGGTTAGACTTCGGTTTAGGGGTTAATAATTTTATTACAGTGGCGGCGGCGTAGTGGGGGGCAGGATAGGGGTTAATAAATTTATTATAGGTGGCGACGGTGTAGGGGGGGCAGATTAGGGGTTAATACATTTATTATAGGTGGCGACGGTGTAGGGGGGGCAGGATAGGGGTTAATACATTTAATATAGGTTGCGGCGGGTTCAGGGAGTGGCGGTTTAGGGGTTAATACATTAATTATAGTTGCGGTGGGCTCCGGGAGCGGCGGTTTAGGGGTTAATATGTATAGAGTAGCTTGCGGTGGGCTCCGGGAGCGGCGGTTTAGGGGGTAATAACTTTATTTAGTTGCGGCGGTGTAGGGGGGGACAGATTAGAGGTGTTTAGACTCAGGGTACATGTTAGGGTGTTAGGTGCAGACAGCTCCCATAGAAATCAATGGGATGTCTGGCAGCAGCGAACTTGTACTTTCGCTATGGTCAGACTCCCATTGATTCCTATGGGATCCGCCGCCTCCAGGGGCGGCGGATTGAAAACCAGGTACGCTGGGCCGTAAAAGTGCAGAGCGTACCTGCTAGTCATTTGATAACTAGCAAAAGTAGTGAGAATGTGCCGCACTTGTGTGCAGAACATCTGGAGTGACGTAAGAATCGATCTGTGTCGGACTGAGTCCGGCGGATCAAAGTTTACGTCACAAAATTCTACTTTTGCCGGTCTCGAGCCTTTGATAACTAAGGCGTATCAGCCTCGCCACAAATACGCTGTGGAATTCCAGCGTATTTGAGGTTGACGGCTTGATAACTACCCCCCATTGGCTGCACACTCTAATGACCTATGTATAACTGTCCCTAATTGGCCACAGCAGAGAAGGTAACACAAGTTACAACATGGCAGCTCCCAGTGTTTTATAGACACTAAAATTTTACACTTATTTTGTCACTTTTTAAGCAACTAATGAAACTTTAAAAAATACATCTACATGTTAGTCATCATTCTATCTAGCATGTATTTAGTGTTTAATGTCCCTTTAATGTAAAGCTACTTTTACTCAATTGATTCACTTTTCCCAGTAGCAGAGTGTACACCTCTTGCTTTGGGTTCAAGAGAACATGTGACCCCTGTATGGATGTCAGCATTGTGATGGTATTTCATTCACATAGACAGTGTTACTCAAAAAACTTGTATTGATCCAAAACCAACATTAGACCCTTTTACATACTCTGCGATTTACTTGTCATAAGGAGATCAAACTCTTCATTAAAACTGAAGAGTGTTAAATAGAAGATGCATTATGGATTCCTTTAATTTAAGGATCAAGTTAATCTTCAAGAATGTAAAGACAATATTCTGAGATTGACACTCATTGTTAGTTTTTAAAGAATAAATTAAAGCAATTATCTTCCAGCAAGACAAGTAGACTCATTGTACCATTTGCTTACATAATAATCTGTACCTGCTCAATTAGTTTGATATAGGGTTTTATATATATTTATTATGTTAGCTTCACTTTAGTTTTTAATTCATAAGGATCTTGTGAAAACCATGCAGAAATCTTTGCACGTATACACTTGTATTTCATATGGAACTTTTTATTTTTTTATGAGTAATATATGGTTGCGAAAATCCCTCTCCCATAACGTCTATGGGGCTGCGCTACAGAATATCCTATTAGTTATAGCTCTAGCGCCAACCCGACACCATGCTAGATCAACTGCGCTAAAGCCGAAAGTGTGTTATTAATACTTTAAATTCCTATGTTCTTCACATAGAAGAAAATGTGATATCAAAAATATACATATATATATATATATATATATTTATTTTATATACATATATTTATATATAGCAAAAAAGAACATTTCTTTTCTAAGTGAAAAACATAGGAATGTAAAGTAATTTTATAAAAAACACATTAAAACATTAAAAGTTATTAAAAATAATATTGCTTGTTCAAAGGTATTTGACTGGGAAGGGCTAAAAAGTGTATATATATATATAAATGTCTATATATGTCTATATATGTGTTTTTATGTGAATATATGTAGGTATGTGTGCACATATATATTTACAAATGTAAACACATAAATACACATGTATACATATACATGCACATATATAGACATGTATACATTAACATATTAAGACATTTGTATATACATTGGAGCCCTTTCCAGTTAAACACCTTCCCATATACCATACCCCTTTTAACACTTTTAAAACCCTTTTGTCATTATGAAATTATAATTTTTTTGTCAAAAATGGATATATGACTGTAATATTTATTTGAATGTGTTTTTTATGTAAATTGTAAAAAAAAATAATTAACCCTTATATTTATTTCAGGTCTCAAGTTGCGCTAAATATTCTTGAGCAGTTTCAGGTTTCGCTAGAGCCCAACCAATAACTTTTAGTATAGGTTTTAGGTATAGGTTGCGATAGAGTGATATCGGTTGCTCTAACCCTTCTCTGGTGAATGTGATTTACCATGGAATTGTAATATCAAGTTGCACGCAAACATTATTGCGATCAAGCAATATTGCTTATCGCGACCCACTCTATCATTAGATAGCCACTTGTAATCAGGCCGTTAATATGTTACCAATTATTAATTTTATCTGCTCTAGTATGTTAATATGTTTACTAATTTCTCCTTCACTATTATGTTGTCATTTCAAATAACTGCTTTATCCATATATAATCCGGATGATTAATAGCACCCACTCTCAGGTGAGCAGGGGACTGCATTGCACAAGCAGCAACTTGTGCAATGTTAAATGTGGGCAGTGAATGCTGCTCGCTTGCCTCAAGGCTGGGAAGACAAGGTTCACAATAGTAAATGAAGCCCATAAAATGTTAAAAATGGTTAGATATATTGCTTCTGCACATTATGAAAAGATTTAATGAAACTTTCCCATTTTTAAAAAAATGCTTAACATCCATTTCTGAATTAAAGGGACAGCCTACTTGAAAATGTTTAAAAAAGATAGATAATCCCTTTATTACCTATTCCACCGTTTTGCATATCTAGCACTGTTATGTTAATAAACTTTTTACCTCTGTGATTACATTGCATATAAGCCTCTGCAGAATGCTGCCACCTTGGGCCCGAACCGATATGCAGCGTCGCCCGCAAAAGCCGGCAACGCCAGATTTTGCGCAATTTTGGTATCACATATACGGCGTAGAATACAAGTTACGCGTGTATATTTCACCCTTCGGCCGTATTTTTTTTACCCATAGACTAACATAGAACTACGCGCAATTTGGTATCCAATATCCAGCGTAAGGACTTACGCGCGCAGATTTCAGAAAATCTACTCCATTCTCATCTCGCCACAAATTGCAGGCGCAGCAGCCCTTGCACTGACTAAAAAACCAACGTAACTCCCTGGAAGCCTTAACAAACATATACATTTAAGCAGCATCTCAAGGTTAAAGGGACAGTATACTATGATATTGCTTTTTTAAGGTTTATTTGTGTATTTGAAATAGTTTCAAGCCACAACATAATCAAATGGATTGAGCTTGTGGGTACTTTATCACATTGAGGACATATACTTGCTTATTTACTTTAAATTGGATTACCTTCATCTCTTTAGAACCCACTGGAGTGTAATTTATTCTAATGCTAACACAGCTTGGCACTGATGCCAAAATATATAAAGGGACAGTCAAGTCCAAAGAAAACTTTCTTCTTTTAAATAGGGCATGTTATTTCAAACTACTTCCAGATTTAATTAGAACACTTGCTTTGTTCTCTTGGTATTCTTAGTTGAAAGCAAAACCTAGGATGGCTCATATGATCATTTATAACACCTTCTTGAAGGCTGCCTCTTTGCAATTGTGTCAAACCAATCACAGACACCACAATCTCTCACATGCAGACTTAAAACACCTGATAATGCCCACCCTATCAGTAACATCACTACTATATATACCAATGTGTCAATTTATATTGGATGTGAGATACATTGATTTACATCTTACAAGTGAATATTACTATATGTACCCTTCAAAAACAACTATTGTGGATGTGAGTTATAGTACAAGAATATGTCATAACCAGGATAATATTACATTTTTGGGGCCATTTTCCACACAGGCCTTATTATATGTTTTAACAATATTAGTGTACTAAAACACACCTCACATGGATGTGGATGACAATTATATGGTAAATAACAGAGGACAAGATTTATGGTGAACTATAAGAATATTTATTTCTTTTTTGGCTTCTTGTATGAGGAAGCTGAGGTGGCTGTAGTGGATTGCCTTGTTCTCCTGGTTTGAGAAGATTCTTCTGTTTCTGCTGATGTGCTGGCCACAGATGATAGGCTGGAGGCAGTGTCCTGCTGGTGTGTAAAGTGCTCAACCAACACACCCAAGAGTTGATTTTGTTCCCGCCATCTATTGTCCATCTGCATCTGCATAGCAGACAGAATTATCATCATCTGCGACTGGTTTTTAATGATGCTGCCATGTCCCTCTGCAGCTCTATGCTACGCTTGAGTAACCTCTCTTGGCTCCTGTGAAACCTCTGTTGGCCTCTTTGTCTGCTCTTGCAGCTTGTTATGAGCCTCCTCTGGAGTGAAATGTATTCCTCATCCAGGGGAGAATACAGTGCATCCACAGGCTCTTGAGCAGCAGGGCTTCTAGGTGCTTGAGGTGCAGGTTCAGCTGCATCTGCTGGTGCTTGTGGGACATCTTCAGCTGCATCTGCTGGTGCTTGTGGGACATCCTCAGCTGCATCTGCTGGTGCTTGTGGGACATCTTCAGCTGCATCTGCTGGTGCTTGAGTAATTCCAGCTATATGCTCATCTGTAGATGGTGGAGCTCTCCCAAGGGAAGAGGATGGTGGAGCTCTCCCAAGGGAAGAGGATGGTGGAGCTCTCCCAAGGGAAGAGGATGGTGGAGCTCTCCCAAGGGAAGAGGATGGTGGAGCTCTCAGGGTGGATTGGTAGTCCCATTGGTGACCAGTTTGTGACCACTCAGCCTGTCCAGTTTGCACTTCTTGTGACATACCCTGTGTGTAAAAGCCATGACTGCCCTGATATTGTGTTGGGGGGGTAAAGACATGGACCCTTTGTGGCTGACTTGGCTCCCCCTCAAAGCCAAAAGAAGAATATTCCTCTGGCCAGGAATCTTGCCAGGGGTCAGATGTCAATGGTGGTGGCATCACTTCCGGGTCCTCTACTGAAGCCATCCAAGCCTGCTCATGCCTGGGAGCATAATGTTCACGTGGTTGCCTGAAGACTGGTGGTGGTGGCTGCATGCCTGTGACTGGTGGTGGTGGTGGCTGCATGCCTGTGACTGGTGGTGGTGGTGGAGGTGGCGGCATGCCTGTTTGCATCCTGGTGACAGGAGGTTCTGTGGAGGAGTCAAATGATGAGAGGGATTAGTACAATCATATATATGTCCATGTGGGCATACAAAATACATTGCTACATGCTAGGGCCTATACTCATTCTCATGCCAAACTCTATAACATGCATGTGCACAATGTGATTTGTGATATGAGGGATTTTAATCTGCACAGTATACAGGTATGTGTTTCATACAATAGTTATGTGTACATGTCAATGATGGAAAAAATGTGTTCTTTAAGTGACACTATGGTCACACAATTTACTTTAGCCTGATGTAGGCACAGAACCTGCTTTCTGAGCTAAAAGTATTGTGATGGCTATAGTGTCCATTTACTGAAAACTCTGTGTTACTCTGAGACATGTTAATATTGCACTATTCCACCTCATATCATGAATTGCATTGTGTTAAGTAGCATTAATATGAAATATAATTGTAGATGTTTTTGTTAGTAGGCCAAACACCATGCTCCTCATTGTGTACATGAATGTGTGACATTAAAGGATGTTATATATCAAATACATATCATACTGGTGTGTGGGATGTTACTCACCAGCATGATGTGCTGTGGTTGCAACCCCTGAGTCACGAGCCCCTGGAAGTCCACGGACTGCTGTGATACTCAGGGACCTGCGGGGGGTTAATAAGTATAATGTAGGTGGTGGCGGTGTTGGGGCGGCAGATTAGGGGTTAATAAGTATAATGTAGGTGGCGGCGGTGTAGGGGGCGGCAGATTAGGGGTTAATAAGAATAATGTAGGTGGCGGCGGTGTAGGGGGCGGCAGATTAGGGGTTAATAAGTATAATGTAGGTGGCGGCAGTGTTGGGGCGGCAGATTAGGGGTTAATAAGTATAATGTAGGTGGCGGCGGTGTAGGGGGTGGCAGATTAGGGGTTAATAAGAATAATGTAGGTGGCGGCGGTGTAGGGGGCGGCAGATTAGGGGTTAATAAGTATAATGTAGGTGGCGAACTGTTCAGGTCCGCGGCAGCGATGTTAGGCGATCTTAGGCGAGTGTATTGGTGCCGTCGAATGCAAGTAAGTTGACGACTTGATAAATAGATGCCATTGTTTCATAACTTTGGAAAACCAAAAGAAAATCTTATGAAAAATTATATTTATTTTTGGTCTTTTACTTAAACAATGAAGTATATTAGCAGAGGGGGGACTACAATTAGAAAATAAAATTGTTGAGTCCATATTACAGTTGATATCTTACTTGGTATTAGATATGTTCTTCTTATTAATCTAATGCTATGAGGGCAGAAGAGTGGATCTCCAAACTATACATATAGGGGTAGATTTATTAATTGCGGGGCGGACATGATTCACGACTGCCTAACCAGCTTCCTGTCCTCCATCACTTGACCCCTGCAATCTGGCTTCCATTTTCAATCTGGCTTCACACCATTTAAACAGAAATAGAGCCTTGGGGGTAGATTTATTATATGGCGGGCGGACATGATTCACTACAGCGAATCATGTCCGCCCATTGATAAATCGGCCCCATAGTCTTTTCGTGAGCCTTTTTGATTGTGCTGATATTACAAGTTGAGCGAAATCATGATTGCGCTAGCGCAATCGCCATTTACTCTTCAATCCATACCGCAATCTCTGAACTGTGGTTAACTGTTTTCCAAAACAAAAGAATTGCACAAAACACTTAAAAAATACATTACAAAGAACACTTACACTCACATTAACACTGTCTAATAAAAAAATGTAAAAAAATATTGCACAAAAAAGTTATAAATGTATTGGCTTGCTCTGGGGTTATTTAGCGCTCCCTCAGCAGAAATAGGACTATTGCACCTTAAGTGGCTGTGACAGAGGAGGATTATCAGGCCCAAAGGCAACCATTTAAAGGACCAGTCAACACATTGGTTTTGCATAATCAAGAAATGCAAGATAACAAGACAATGCAATAGCACTTAGTCTGAACTTCAAAAGAGTAGTAGATTTTTTTATAACAAATTTCAAAGTTATGTATATTTCCACTCCCCTTGTACCATGTGATAGCAATCAGCCAATCACAAATGCATATACGTATAGTCTGTGAATTCTTGCACATGCTCAGTAGGATCTGGTGGCTCAAAAATTGTAAATATAAAAGACTGTGCACATTTTTTTTAATGGAAGTAAATTGTAAAGTTGTTTAAAATTACATGCTGAATCTGAATTATGAAAATTAAATTTAACCTGAGTGTCCCTTTAACCCTTCACTGGATTTAATTTGCTTTCATTAACCAACGTTTATAGATTATATATATACAAATACAGTGTGCATGTGTGTGTGTGTATATATATATATATATATATATATATATATATAACAATATTAAATGTGGGGGGGTGGAAGTCTTGGTGAGTTCCCACACTTTTTTTGTAGGACTTGACCCCTGTCAAAGATATGAGATCTAGGGTGTTATGAAAAAAAAGCAGCCAAAGTACTTTAACATAGAGATACATACACATACATTACTAAATTTGTATGTACTGTATATAGATATGTCTATACATGTGTAAATATATATTACTGTATTTATATGTGTATATATGTATTGACAGACATATATACACATATAAATACATAAATATATATGTACACATATATATATACAGTATAAGTGCATTAGAGCCCTTTGCCATTAAGTAGATGAAAAGATGTAACAACATATGTATCCAATATTCATATTTAATAAAGATTTTAACTATCTATTAACTGTAAATATTTTACATTTGCTTATGCGAATATGCTATGTTGTTTTCTCAATGAGTGTTCGTTTTTTTTCTACATTTTCTCCATTGAGTTGAAAACATGCATGTGCACGAGAAAACTTAAGTAAGGATTTTTGCGCTAGTCGGGTTACCTTTTGTGCAAAATATGTTTTTTTTGGAACACAACCTGACTAGCACAAAAAGGTTATCTCTAGCGGAGTTTTCGTGATTGCTAAAACAATATATACCGCACCACTTGCAATCTAGCCCTTAATATGTGTAATTTACTTAGACATGTGCATTTGTTTTTGGGGAAACGTAAAAAATTATTTGTTCAGATTTTTTCTATATCGGGTAGATGAGTTATTCAGTTAAAGAAAAAAAGGAAAATCCTGGATCCAAATGTAAAATAAAAATTCTTTATTACAAAATAAGTAAAAATCCAATCACAGGAACAAGGATTACAAATGTGTTTTTGGCTTCTGCGTTTAGGCAGAGAACTGGAACGTACCCGGAAATGAGTGACGTGCCTTGAGTACTCCGTTGATTGATCTAGAGTTGGAAGGCCACGGGCCGTCATTGCCAGTTTGCTCTTGATCATCTGAGTTTGTGATGTCTAACGGTGATATACCTACTCCAACTGAGGGCCACACCAGAGCAGGAGTGGTGTTCAGAGCCACTAGATCCACCAAGTGAATGCTAACCAACTTGGAGAGATGGAGCATTCAGGAGATTACAACCACCTGCCTCTATCATGATACTCATGGATGGTGAACTCTAACACTGCTTTGTGTTGAGAGACTGTCTGTTCTATATGCTGGGTCCTTTCTAATATGTTGCACGGACTAGCTCAGGAGTAACAGAAAGTTTGTACATCATTCAGTTGATTAATTTTTGCTGTTAACCCCATTATTCTAAAACTAGGAAATCTTTACTTTTCAAATTTACACTATTCAATTATGTTTAGCAATGTCCTTGTTAGCTGACTGATTCATTTATTAGCTTCACTTTTGTTCATTGTTAATCCTGGCAGTATAAATAAATAAAGTAATCTTTTTGAGCTGCTTCTGCTGGCTTGTAGCAGTAGCACTTGTTGTTACTTATATAAGTTGCATAAAAGATTAAATTACATTTAGATAGATTGTGCAGAGAATATAATTTTAAGCAACTTTGCAATTTTCTTCTATTATACATTGCCTAAGGAGGTAGTGAATGCTTAGTTCTTTTGATATCCTTTGTTAAAAATTAATCCTAGGTGAGCTTGTTGAGCATGCATGTGTCTTTAGCCACCTGGCAGCCCTCTCAAATAGGGACAGTTAGGAGGGGTGTACAGTGACATCTCCAGAAAGTACATATAGGGAGGGCACTTCCTGGTATTTTGTGGGCTGGGCCATCATAAGAGTAACAAAAGTGAGTGTGATGTAGGCAAACATGCCATGTGGGGAGTTGGGTATGCAGCAAACAGGGTCAGGTGTATTATAGACAAGGTTAATAGAGCTGGGGAGGGACTGGGCATAGTGGTGGTGTGAAAACCAGGGGTGATAACAGTAGGGGGGCATATTTGTGGCCCAGACATTTCTGCTTTTTCAAAGACATTTTTTTTTATCTGTGCAGATGTTTACATAAAAATTCCCATCTGGCACTTCACAACCAAAACCAGGACAGATAACAATCAAGCAATGATAGCATTTTTCTTTTCCAATAATATTCTTAGTATATATTGCAGATATTTGTCAGGACTGTCTAAAATATTAAACTAATTTGGTTAAGTTCAAAGATTAAAGTGACATATACATTTTTAAAACAAAGATTTCCAAAATAGGCCATTTTAAAATATTTTACAGGTTGTTTTATTTTAAGAACATATGTTTCTGCACACACACAAAGTTTGTTTCCATGCATTTCCCTGCCACTGATTATTTTGAAAGAAGCTAAATTCTGAGATAAAAAACTCAAACTCTCAAATTCTCACTTCTTTACTTTTATGAATGAGTAATTCTCTTAGTGCAGCTTTAAGTCATTATCTGACTTTGTAGAAAAAGGATATAGATAAGAATATTTAATCATCTAAGTGCTGAAAACACATGTAATACAAATAGAAAACCTCATAAAACAAGGAAATGCACTCAGCACAGTTTTATCCCTTTCAGGTGAGAGATTATGTGATATATTTTTATGCTACGCTGCCAAAATATAGAATAACTTCTTCTCACAATATGGACAATATAAAGCTTTGTTTAACCCTTGAAGAACTTTTAACCCAGTATTTACAAAAGTGCCAGAAGGCAATTCACTAAATATAATTACACGTTGTTGTTAAAGGGATAGTAAACCCCCAAAAAATATTCTATGATTTGCATAGAACATACTATTTTAAACAACTTTCCAATTTACTTATATTATCAAATTTGCTTCATTCTCATGTTATTCTTTGCTAAAGGAACATCATTGCACTACTGGCAGCTAGCTGAAGACATCTAGTTAGCCAATCACAAAATACAAATGTGTGCAGGCACCAAATAGCAGCAGCTTCCACTGGTTTATAATATGAGCGTATTATTTTTCAACAAGAGATACTAAGAGAACAAAGCACATTTGAAAATAGAAGTGATTTTAAAAGTGTCTTAAAATTGCATGTTCTATCTGAATCATGCAGGTTTAATTTTTACTTTCTATCCCTTTAATAATTCTCATTTGATTATCTGGGGATGGAATTTAATTACCTGAAAGTATTTTACCTTCCATTTAACATTTTTAAGTGCATTCTTTGTTCCCCTCCTGTCTGGTGCCATTCCACTACACTACTAAAAGTTCTAAAGGGACCTAAAGTAAATTATATTTGTAAATTAAATTGTATTTGCTCACATCAATTAGTGTAATGACTGATATCCCATTTCAGAGTAATGCCTAAAGGAGATCTAGTTTGTAATTTATATATCCAAAAGAGCTAAGTTTTCTCAAATATTTTATATCTGTTACCCCCCTCCCCAGGTGGCACAATGGTGCAGTCTATAATAGAAACCTTAAAACTATGAATATTAGTAAAATGTATGTGATTAAAGTGTCGACCAACTGCAGAATCATTATTAACACTAGACCCTACTGCAATTTCCTGGAACTCACTCTTACCCGCCCAAACCAGGCTGATGACCCTGAAAAGCGCAGACTCCCCGCACCCCAGACTGCCCACCAGCCCCCAAGGATCATATGCAGCTGGGTTACATGAAGCCAGCCCAACAGGGGGAACAAACTTCGGAAGGGGGTGATGCAGGCTTGGCAGTACCAGAAACTAGATCTAGATTGTAAGCTCCCACTGGAATAGGGCCCTCAACTCCCCCTGTATTTGTCTGTAAAATGTTGTCTTATATTGTATTGTCTCACCGTTTTACTTATATCTTTGTACCCATGAACAGAGCTGCAGAATCTATTGGTGCTTTATAAATAACGAATAATAATAATAACTACCTCACTTTCGCTCCTTTCTCCTTCTGCAGGTGGCAATGAAGCTCTGTATAGCTTAGGTTGTACCGAAGAATGGCGATAATGCTCCATCTCACACCAGAATGCAGCAACAGCCAGATCAGGAAGAGGATACAGTCTGCCTAGCATATAGGAAAGTCTGAACCAACCCACTACATAGCAACATTGTTTCAGATACCACATACACTCATGGCCTTACAGGGCTGTTAACCCTTAAAGTCCTAGGGGTTACTTTGCTAACATTAAAGAGGGTCACATTTGACATTACATCCCTAACGTTACAACATTTTGCTATCATGTTCACTTTGTGAAATGCTGTAATTCTTGTCTAAGTTTATGGGCAGTCTATAGCACATTTCTCTCAGGTAATGGCTTATTGTTGTTTTCTGATATGGCCAGTTTTATACCTACAAAGCCCCGGTGTGTAAATCGTGCGCACATTTTAGTACATTTAGAAATATTGTGTGACCCAGTTTGAGGGATTTATTTATTTATGTATTTCAACCATGTATATAATATTTGATATATCATCCCTGTATACCAAAATGCATTGAGCAGAAAAAAACACATTGCACAATCGAAAAAGTGCATAATAAAAGACAAAAAGACAATGCACTTGCACTTGACAGAATCATATACATATACACTGAACTCTTGCACATGCTCAGTAAGTGTGTTTGTGCCTCATAATGTGTGCATATAAAAAGACTGTGAGCAATTTAAAGGGACATATTACTCATATGCTAAATCATTTGAAAGTGATGCAGCATAACTGTAAAAAGGTGACAGGAAAATATCACCTGAGCATCTCTATGTAAAAAAGGAAGATATTGTACCTCACAATTTCCTCAGTTGAATAGAGTAAGTCCTGTGTAAAAAGTTATATTTCAGCTGCTGTCCAGCTGCAGGTAAAAAAATAAATAAGAAAATAACAGCAGCCAATCAGCATTAGCAGTGCTGAGGTCATGAACTCTTTTACAGTGATCTCATGATATTTCACTTAACTCTCATGAGATTTCATAGTAAACTTCCTTAAACTGAACTGGGAAATAACATGAGTGTGCATGAGGCTCACTCCTTTGCTTGTCCCGGGACAGGCATTCCGATTTGCTGCTTAAAGTCCTTTACAATGGGGTATGAATACTTAGGACATTTTGAGGTAAAATATCTTTCTTTTTTACATAGAGATGTTCAGGTGATATTTTCTAGTCAGCTTTTTACAGCTATGCTGAATCACTTTCAAGTGTTTAAACATTTG
This sequence comes from Bombina bombina, assembly GCF_027579735.1. Lineage (NCBI taxonomy): Eukaryota > Metazoa > Chordata > Amphibia > Anura > Bombinatoridae > Bombina > Bombina bombina. The sequence continues at coordinate 194,500,600 of NC_069500.1, forward strand.
GATATCATGGCCCTTTAATAATGGAAGTCTCTTAAAACATTATGCTTATCTGAATCATGAAAATTAAATTTTGGCTTTAGTGTCCTTTATGACAATGTTTTCTTCAGACTACAATATGTGTGATTTTGAAGACCTTCAAGATACATTTTTATTTGACTGATAATTCGCTATATCAAATCATATCCGCAATGCATCGCTAAATACTGACAGCATACGCAGCCAGCATGTAACATTGCACAAGCATTTCTGGTTAAATGCATGTGCAATGCCGCCCCCTGCACATTCGCGGCCAATCGGCCGCTAGCAGGGAGTGTCAATCACCAGGATCGTATCTGCTCGGGATGATTGCAGTCCGCCACCATGAGTTACGAAGCAGCCGCTTCTTAACTTTTTTTTCCGGCGAGCCAGAAACATTGAGCGGAGCAAGCATCATCAGCTGATAGATAAATCTCCCCCAGTATGTCTTTACCCTTCTTTCGCAATGGTGAGACAATATTAGAAAATAAAAAAAGAAAGGACTTTGATTGATGAGCACAATATCACTGGGGGAATCTGTGTGTTTATATAGTACAAGTGTTTTTCCTATATATTTTATCTATCTATCTGTCCATTTATTTTTGTATGTTTTGTAATCTGCACCCACAGGATTTACAGGATTTGTTTTGCGCCCCCTGGTGTACGGTTATGTTAGATTTAAGCAGTAATAAAAAAAAGGGAGTGCAGTGTTGACTAATTGATTTAACTGATTTTCCTTTTGCTAACCACCATAAAACCGTTATATTGCATACATACTTAGGGCAGCCAAATGAATTCAGATGGCTGCTATTTATTCAGGAATTGGAATAGCTTCGAAAACATATCCATTTCAAATTAACTGCATGACATACTGTAAACCCGAGCCCTGATATTAACAAAGCTATTTTCATCACTGACAGATTGATAACATAATGACCCTGAAATCTGTAAGACAGCAACAATTAATAAAAAAAAAAACCTAAGCACTTGCACTTTCTGATAGACATTTTTATATTAAATGAAAACGCTATTTATAAGACTTATGGGAATTTCATGCTTCTTCCCTATAAAATGGAGCTTTCTTATTTGGAATTTGTGTAATGGGGATTCTCAGGAGCACACTGCACACAACGCATGCTGTATACTGTAAATCGGTTGATACAGCAGCTACGTGGGTGGGATTGAAATGTAAAAAGTACACAATCATTTAGTACTTAAAACATCTGGACTACAAAATCCAGTTGTTAAATAACCACAAAGAAAGGGTCAGAGGAAGCAGGACGTACCATAGCTGGACAAGGCTTGTTACTGCCAGAGATTAGACAGCTAAAGTAACACTTCAAAGAGAAAACTTTTACAACTCTCTGCTGAACATGTCTGATTTATTATGTGGCAAGACAAGAACCTAAGGTGAAACCAAACCATGAAACTGCTACTATAAAGGGCACTAGCCTTATGGGAACAAGTTCAAAGGAGACAGATGATATATTGTATTAAAAACTGAGGTTAAGGAGCATATTGTACTGTCTGTCCAAGCACATTATTTTATCTAGCAATGGGTGGAATTCTGGGTCATGATGTCAAATAGCTGTAGCTTAGCTTCCAAGGAAATTATATTTTAACAAAGTTCCAGCAATCTTATTTTTCTGGTGTTTGCCCCTTTTGTGAAATATTTTAATGGAAATATTCCCATAACTTTAAAGCAATCAGTATTTCTTTATATTTTTAAATAATTCAATGTTAAAACTGTATTACTTGTCTAAGCCCATATAATAATTAATGAGATTAGAGAATTATCTACCTTCCCTCCTACTTTAGCACATACCTTAAATTTATATACTGCTTTGACGCAGCAAATAGTTAAAGGAAAACTAAACTTCTGCTGTCTTGCTAAACAATAACATATCAGCCCAGTCTAAACATTTTTACAACAAATAAACATCTCAATAGCTGATCTCCACCCACTACTTACCTCTTTTGGAGAAGCCAATCATGAGTCTTCTGACAACAAGGCTAGCACTGATCATATTGTTACAATATTGCCATGTTTTTTGCAAACAAAATGGTTGAATAGGATATTGAGTGCATTAAATGGAAACTGGAAATTAAAAAACAAAACAAAAACACAGCCAATTCACTGATTTGCATTCTTTTTAGCGCACACAGATTACCAGATATTTTGATTGTGTTATTATGGTATTATACAACAAGCTTCCATTGAGACTGATGCCTACAATAATATGGCTGCTGATTGGCTGTACGGTTTAAAGCTCATTGTTTGCCAAGAAAGGGTCAGCTAGAGGCAACTAAATCAGGTATAATTTTGTCCTTAGTACGTCTTCCTACCTTGTTGATTTATTCAGTTCTGGTTTTACATATGATCCTTCTACACAGACTCTATGTAACCCTTTCTTCAGTGTCTCCTCTGTTAACCGCTCTCCTCTACTAACCTCAAGTTGTAATTTGGGGTCCCTAAAGGCACTTTTCTTGATCTTTTTTTCTCTTCGCATAGTCCCTTGGCAAACGCTATGGGGTGGATTTATTAAAGGTCGAGCGGACATGATTCACTGTAGCAAATCATGTCCGCACAACCTCACTAAATCCCGAAAACATACGCTGTCAGCATTTAACATTGCCCAAGCATTTCTTGTAAAATGCTTGTGCAATGCCCCCCCCCCTGCACACTTGCAGCCAATTGGCCGCTAGGGGGTGTCAATCATCCCGATTGTATCGATCGGGATGATTTTAGTCCACCACCTAAAAGTTGGCGGAGAAGTTAATGAGCAGCGGTCTTACAATGGGCGTAGAATGCATCTACCCCTTTATCTTAATTTCTTTCTTTACTCAATTACAACCTCTACAAATAAACATTTTCAGGTTAATATCTTAAAACTTAAATAGATGTAAACAAATTGTTATAACATATCAAACATTGCTGCACGTTTTGTGCTTTTGTGAAGAAACAGAGTAAGTGGAGATCAGCCTGTGGCAGAAGCTGTACCAGGGCAAAAGAGAGGCGCGAGTGAAGGCCAGCTTGTGAGAGGGACAAGTCAAATACAAATTGGTGGTAAAAGGGATGGTCATGAAAAGGAAGCTTAACCCCTTTGCTACCATGAATTTAAAAAACTTGCACAAAGTAACTGAGAATTGTTTGAATTTTGGTATCACTCAGTTTAAACAGAAATAGAGCTTTTGATTTTTTGATTTACCTATGAAAACATGATATATTTTAAAGAAGACAACACAAGGTATTGATCTAGACCAGGGGTGTCCAAACTTTGCTCTCCAGAGGTTTTGGAACTACATTTCCGATGATGCTCAGCCAGCATTTTATCTAGCTGAGCATCATGGGAAATGTAGTTCCAAAACCTCTAGAGAGCAAAGTTTGGACACCCCTGATCTAGACCCATTTGGTATATTTCATGCTACTATTTGGCCTCCAGATATTCTCATATAAAAAAATTGTTAACTTTTTAGCAAACGCTGGGTTTCTCTTTTACTGCCCTTAAAAGGACATTCAGCTCTTTTACAAGCCCATTAAATGCCTAATTTTAAAAATAAGAAAAAAAAACAAAAACAAAACAATCCTAACTCTAAACCCCAAATAGGTACTCGCCGTTCCTGAAGTCCGACGGAGAAGGTATTCTTCCAGATGGCTCCATCATCTTCTGTCTTCATCCGAAGCGGAGGCACACTGAAGAGTGAATGTAAGGTACGCCAATAAATGTGGGGTACCTTGCATTCCTATTGGCTGAAATTTTTAAATCAGCCAATAGGATGAGAGCTACTGAAATCTTATTGGCTGATTTGAACAGCCAATAGGATTTCAGTAGCTTTAATCCTATTGGCTGATTTCAAAATTTCAGCCAATAGGAATGCAAGGTACCCCAAATTGAATGCGGTACCTTGCATTCAATTCTTAGTGTACGTCTGAGATCGGATGAAGAGAAGCCTCCACGCTGCTGAGGACCACCGCCGCTGAGGACCGCTGCTCCAGATCCACGCATCTGGGAAGACCGCTCCACACCTCTGCTCCTTGCTGCCTTCGCATACCTATTTGGGGCTTAGTTTTAGGCTTTTATTGTTTATATTTTGGGGTGGCTTTGTTTAGATTATTTTTTTTTGGGCTGTAAAAGAGCTGATTGCCCTTTTAAGGTCAGTAAAAGAGCTGAATGCCCTTTTAAGGCCAATGCCCATACAAATGCCCCTTTAGGGACAATGGGTAGTTTAGGTTTTTTTAGTGTTAGGTTTTTATTTTGGGAGGTTTGGTGGGTGGGGTTTTTTTACTGTTAGGGGGGACTTAGTATTTTTTAAATGTAAATGAGCTGTTTAACTTAGGGCAATGCCCTACAAAAGACCCTTTTAAGGGCTATTGGTAGTTTAGTATTAGATTAGAGGGTGTTTTTATTTTGGAGGGGGGTATTAGTTTAGTTTTAATTTTTTTATTTTGGATAGCTTTGTTTACTTTTTTCTGTAATTTTATTTTTTTTATTTTTTTGCAACATTAGCTTTGGGATTTGTATTTTTTTTAAATAGATATATATATATGTAGATAGAGAGCACTCTCACTTTCAAAATCCTAATGCCAGGGTGCCAGCAGGTAAATATACACGATGAAGGAAGGCACTCACTGGTCTTTTCATCAAAAACTTTATTTAGCGTTTAATGCAAATTTTATTAAAAATAATTTTTATCAGATAAAATCATAGATTTTGACAGCAGAAAAGTTCCACAGGCCCAGCAAGTCTGCCCGATATTTCCTAAAACTATAAACTTATCTAGTTTGTAGGATAGCACGCAAACATTAGCGCTCCACTCGTAATCTAGCCCATTATGTATAATGCAGTACCTTCCCATTCATTTTGTTTGCATATAACAGGGATTTTGAACGTTTTAGGCTGTGGGCCTCTCCTCTGACAAACTTTACAAGACAGCTCCCCCTCCCATAATCGATGCTACTTTATTTATTTTTATTTTTCTCTTTAAAGAAAATTTTAATATTTATTTTTAGCTTTAAAGGGATATGGAACCATAAAAAAATATTTTGTGATTCAGACAGAACATACTAATTTAATATTTTTTTCCAATTTACTTCTACTATCAAATTTGCTTTGTTCTCATTATATTCTTTGTTGAAGAGATACCTAAGTAGGTGTCTGGAGCACTACAGGGCAGGAAATAGTGGGTAACATTCTTGCAAAACTGCTGCCATAAAGTGCTTCAGAAATGAGCAAGGTCCTAAGCTTATGTCCCTGCTTTTTAACCAAAGATACCAAGATAAAAGAAGTAAGTTAGATAGTTGTTTAAAATTGCATGTTCTATTGGAATCGTGCAACAGAATGTGGGGTTTCATATCCCTTTAATTTGAGGAGTTTACATCTGATCCAGGGTTCGCATACAGCTAGGCTGACCATATTTCCTTGAGACAAAAACGGGACATTGAGATGTCAAAAACAGGACGGAGTTAATATTCTTTATTAATAGGAAAAAAAGTATGATTTTAACAAAAGTTAACTCTTATGACATGAATATAAACTATTGGGCCAACAATTTTTCTTTTATTTTTGGTCTCACTATCTCCACTATCATAAAGTATTCAAATTTATCATACAATTTTACATTTGCCAAACACAAACATGCTTTAAAAAAGTGAGTTTTCATCATAACTTCTAAATACCAATCCCCAGTGTTTTCACAATGTCCCCATGATCTAATTTGGGAATGTGTATATTTTTTATTCACATGCCCTTTAGCTAACTCAATGTTTCCAAATTATCCTCTATGTTGTCAAGGCAATTTCCCACAAAATATTAACTGATTTTTGGTAAAGGCAGGGTAAAAGTGTAGTCTCTGAACAGGCGTTTGGAAGATCTGGATTAATTAGTATAATAGTAGTTGTAGATTTGAGCTGAGTTGCCCAAAAATGTTACATGGACGAACTGAGAAAAATGTGGAAATAGTTACTTGATTGATAATGATAACTGTACAACATAATTAGCATGCTGTTGCACTGCAGCAGCATCATTTTATAATGTTAAATTAATTGACAGGCACACAGATCAGACTCTTACCGTGCACATCTCTTGCAGAAGTTGATCTATTAAATTATCTCTCTGATGGTCAGAATTGATGATGGCAGAGGCAGATGATCTTTAGATCGATATCAGATCTAGTCCGACCCCTTACTCCTAGATGACCTTGCGTGGCGACTAGCTAGTAGTTCTAACTATCTTCCCTCTCGTGACCTCGTCTCGAAGTCTCTCTCCTTAGGTCAGTCTGACAGCTCTCGACTGACTTGTCACTTTCTATCACGCCCCTAATTTTGAGCGCGGGTGGCATAAACGCAGTGTGGATCATGTGGGCACGGCCACCCAACCCCAACCCTGCAGTGAAAAACAAACTGCCCTCCCCGCCGGCTGGGACTTTAACATTTTTTAGTAGTGGTGTATGCGGTGTGTTCTAAAAAATTAGACTGGCGCTGGCCGCAATCGGAAAAAATAAAAAAAGGGACAAAATGTACATTATTAAAAAAACAACGGGACGGGGGAAGAAACATAAAATAACGTAACTGTCCCTTTCAAAACTGTACGTATGGTCAGCCTACACACAGCTCTCAAGAGCTGATTCTGACATGATACCCAAATGTTGAAGAACTTGAAAGTGATGCATCATATCTGCAAAAAGCTGACTAGAAAATATCATCTCTATGTAAAAATAGAAGATAATTTATCTCATAATTTCCTCAGTAGCCATATCCCATTGTAAAGGGACTTTTAGCAGCCAATTAGGATGCTAGCCCCAGGACTTGCAAGGAAGCAACTATCTTGCATGTGCAGGCACAGTCATGTTATTTCCCTGCTCAGTTTAAGGAAGTTTACTATGAAATCTTGTAAGTTCAGTGAGATCTCATGAGATCAAAATAAAGTAACATTTGACATGAGCACTGATGAAGCTGATTGGCTTTTTTCTTTTTCTTTTCAACATACAGCTGACGGAAGCTATAACATTTCTGTTCACATAGCACTTGCTATTGTGAGCTGAAGAGATTTTGAGGTAAAATAACTTCCTTTTTTTACATAGAGATGTTTAGGTGATATTTTCTTGTCAGTTTTTTAAAGTTATGCTTTCAAGTGATTTTGCATATATTTTGTACTTTAAACCAAATGAGCGCATCATTAACATCTCAATTTGCATGCTTGTTACACCTTTGTTAAACAGAAGTTACTGATCAAGACAACAATCTCAATGCAGCCTCTGAGTGTCTTTTATCTCAGTGACAAGACATGGCAAGTGTTATTGTGAGTTATTGAAAAAACGTTCTATGTTTTGCCAAAGTCAGAAGCTGCTTTAAATTTCCATAAACTCTAGCGCCCCCCCTGGTGATGGCCATTCTCACACCTTGAAAACCACTAGCATATAATAAATTAATGTCTTATGTAAGTGTACTTTAAATAATGGATAAAAAGCAACCAATATATTTATTTTCAGCTGCAGGACTTGTCAAATATTAGAGAACATATTTTATCATTAAACTCTTATATTTTATGCAGTATAGGAAAGATCATGGGAAACTAGATTAAAGTTGCTTTACAACAGAATTGCTGAAATTCCTGAAATATTTTTGCATTTCTTCATTCACACAAAGTGTGACTCAAGTTTTCTCCGACACATGGGAATCTTGACAATTGATCATTTATTCTATTGCAGTGATTTTTTGATGCACATTGGTATGGGCAGTGACAGTAGAAATTATAACAGCAGATTTTCATCCCTCTTTGTGACTAAATATTTCACACACAATGACAGATTTGCAGGTTTATATTATATTTAAAGATGTTTCCCAATGAAATGTATGCTAGAGTGTGTACAATTTATGAAAGCTAACTAAAAAAAATAAAAAAATAAAAAAATAAATGTAATTTCTCTCTTTCTTGTGGTTTGGTGTGACGAATGAACACTATGTGGGTTTGCTGTGGCATCTTGCTGATTTCCCTTACAAAGGGATAATGTTAATTTTCTTGTAGATTAAAAACATTAAACTGAACCACAAAAAAACAGCATAAGGAAATCTATTTCCTGACTTGCAGCCACAACATATCATTAAAGAAATATTAGTAATGCAGCATTCTACCTCATCTGAGTCAATGTTTTTTTTCCACTCAATCATTTTGGCTAATTAGTATAAATTTGTATAATTAGAATAAAAAAAGTAAATTGAATACAATGATCTGGGTACTATAATGCTGTTGTAGTCTCAAACCAATTAAAACCATACCCAGAGGGAAAAGAAAAAAAAAAGAAAGTTATTAGTCACCAAAGCTAAAGATAAAACTGTTAACACTTTAGTTGTCAGTGTCTTTTTTTGCACCAAGGTTGGACAAACGTTACAAAAAGCAAAAGCAATAACATTGACATTACACAGCAGTGATACAACTTCCCATGGACCTAGATTACAATCTACCTGAATGTGCTTGTGACCCTTAAACAGACAGTAAACACATTGTAATTACAATATATTCCTGTTGTGTTGCTATAGAATAATAGATCAGCCAAATCTTAACATTTATAATACAAATCAAGATCTTTTTCACTGCTATTATTTATCAGTAGTCAAACTCCACCCAGCATTTGCCCTATTTGGAGGAGCCAATCTGGGCTTTAGTCCCCAGGCAACAAGGCTAGTCCCGGCTATAATGTTAGTATAGTGTACAATGTTTTGCTGTTTTTTTGTGCGCTAACCCGACATGAAAAACATAATTTATGCTTACCTGATAAATTCCTTTCTCCTGTAGTGTGGTCAGTCCACGGGTCATCATTACTTCTGGGATATTAACTCCTCCCCAACAGGAAGTGCAAGAGGATCACCCAAGCAGAGCTGCTATATAGCTCCTCCCCTCTACGTCACACCCAGTCATTCGACCAAGAACCAAACGAGAAAGGAGAAACTATAGGGTGCAGTGGTGACTGGAGTATAATTTAAAAATTTAGACCTGCCATAAAAAACAGGGCGGGCCGTGGACTGACCACACTACAGGAGAAAGGAATTTATCAGGTAAGCATAAATTATGTTTTCTCCTGTTAAGTGTGGTCAGTCCACGGGTCATCATTACTTCTGGGATACCAATACCAAAGCTAAAGTACACGGATGACGGGAGGGACAGGCAGGATCTTTATACGGAAGGAACCACTGCCTGAAGAACCTTTCTCCCAAAAACAGCCTCCGAAGAAGCAAAAGTGTCAAATTTGTAAAATTTGGAAAAAGTATGAAGAGAAGACCAAGTTGCAGCCTTGCAAATCTGTTCAACAGAGGCCCCATTCTTAAAGGCCCAAGTGGAAGCCACAGCTCTAGTGGAATGAGCTGTAATTCTTTCAGGAGGCTGCTGTCCAGCAGTCTCATAGGCTAAACGTATTATGCTACGAAGCCAAAAAGAGAGAGAGGTAGCAGAAGCTTTTTGACCTCTCCTCTGTCCAGAATAAACGACAAACAGGGAAGAAGTTTGGCGAAAATCTTTAGTTGCCTGTAAATAAAATTTTAGGGCACGGACTACATCTAGATTGTGCAGAAGTCGTTCCTTCTTTGAAGAAGGATTCGGACACAATGATGGCACAACAATCTCTTGATTGATATTCTTATTAGTGACAACCTTAGGTAAGAAGCCAGGTTTAGTACGCAGAACTACCTTATCTGAATGAAAAATCAGATACGGAGAATCACAATGTAAGGCTGATAACTCAGAGACTCTACGAGCCGAGGAAATAGCCATTAAAAACAGAACTTTCCAAGATAACAACTTGATATCAATGGAATGAAGGGGTTCAAACGGAACACCCTGTAAAACGTTAAGAACTAAATTTAAGCTCCATGGTGGAGCAACAGTTTTAAACACAGACTTAATCCTGGCCAAAGCCTGGCAAAAAGCCTGAACGTCTGGAACTTCTGACAGACGCTTGTGTAAAAGAATGGACAGAGCTGAGATCTGTCCCTTTAAGGAACTAGCACATAAACCCTTTTCTAAACCTTCTTGTAGAAAGGACAATATCCTAGGAATCCTAACTTTACTCCATGAGTAACTCTTGGATTCGCACCAATGTAAGTATTTACGCCATATTTTATGGTAAATCTTTCTGGTAACAGGCTTCCTAGCCTGTATTAAGGTATCAATAACTGACTCCGAAAAACCACGCTTTGATAAAATCAAGCGTTCAATTTCCAAGCAGTCAGCTTCAGAGAAATTAGATTTTGATGTTTGAAAGGACCCTGAATTAGAAGGTCCTGTCTCAGAGGCAGAGACCAAGGTGGACAGGATGACATGTCCACTAGATCTGCATACCAGGTCCTGCGTGGCCACGCAGGCGCTATCAGAATCACCGATGCTCTCTCCTGTTTGATCCTGGCAATCAATCGAGGAAGCATCGGGAAGGGTGGAAACACATATTCCATCCCGAAGGTCCAAGGTGCTGTCAAAGCATCTACCAGGACTGCTCCCGGGTCCCTGGACCTGGACCCGTAACAAGGAAGCTTGGCGTTCTGGCGAGACGCCATGAGATCTATCTCTGGTTTGCCCCAAAGTCGAAGTATTTGGGCAAAGATCTCCGGATGAAGTTCCCACTCCCCCGGATGAAAAGTCTGACGACTTAGGAAATCCGCCTCCCAGTTTTCCACTCCAGGAATGTGGATCGCTGACAGGTGGCAAGAGTGAGACTCTGCCCAGCGAATTATCTTTGATACTTCCATCATCGCTAGGGAGCTTCTTGTCCCTCCTTGATGGTTGATGTAAGCTACAGTCGTGATGTCTGACTGAAACCTGATGAACCCCCGAGTTGTTAACTGAGGCCAAGCCAGAAGGGCATTGAGAACTGCTCTCAATTCCAGAATGTTTATTGGAAGGAGACTTTCCTCCTGAGTCCATGATCCCTGAGCCTTCAGGGAATTCCAGACAGCGCCCCAACCTAGTAGGCTGGTGTCTGTTGTTACAATTGTCCAATCTGGTCTGCTGAATGGCATCCCCCTGGACAGATGTGGCCGAGAAAGCCACCATAGAAGAGAATTTCTGGTCTCTTGATCCAGATTCAGAGTAGGGGACAAATCTGAGTAATCCCCATTCCACTGACTTAGCATGCACAATTGCAGCGGTCTGAGATGTAGGCGTGCAAAGGGTACTATGTCCATTGCCGCTACCATTAAGCCGATTACCTCCATGCATTGAGCCACTGACGGGTGTTGAATGGAATGAAGGACACGGCAAGCATTTTGAAGCTTTGTTAACCTGTCTTCTGTCAGGTAAATCTTCATTTCTACAGAGTCTATAAGAGTCCCCAAGAAGGGAACCCTTGTGAGTGGTAAGAGAGAACTCTTCTCTACGTTCACCTTCCACCCATGCGACCTTAGAAATGCCAGTACTAACTCTGTATGAGACTTGGCAGTTTGAAAGCTTGACGCTTGTATCAGAATGTCGTCTAGGTACGGAGCCACCGAAATTCCTCGCGGCCTTAGCACCGCCAGAAGAGAGCCCAGAACCTTTGTGAAGATTCTTGGAGCCGTAGCCAACCCGAATGGAAGAGCTACAAACTGGTAATGCCTGTCTAGGAAGGCAAATCTTAGATACCGGTAATGATCTTTGTGAATCGGTATATGAAGGTAGGCATCCTTTAAATCCACTGTGGTCATGTACTGACCCTTTTGGATCATGGGTAAGATTGTCCGAATAGTTTCCATTTTGAACGATGGAACTCTTAGGAATTTGTTTAGGATCTTTAAATCCAAGATTGGTCTGAAGGTTCCTTCTTTCTTGGGAACCACAAACAGATTTGAGTAAAAACCTTGTCCGTGTTCCGACCGCGGAACCGGATGGATCACTCCCATTAGTAAAAGATCTTGTACACAGCGTAGAAACGCCTCTTTCTTTATCTGGTTTGTTGACAACCTTGAAAGATGAAATCTCCCTTTTGGGGGAGAGGCTTTGAAGTCCAGAAGATATCCCTGAGATATGATCTCTAACGCCCAGGGATCCTGGACATCTCTTGCCCAAGCCTGGGCGAAGAGAGAGAGTCTGCCCCCCACTAGATCCGTTCCCGGATCGGGGGCCCTCACTTCATGCTGTCTTAGGGGCAGCAGCAGGCTTTCTGGCCTGTTTGCCCTTGTTCCAGGACTGGTTAGGTTTCCAGCCTTGCCTGTATCGAGCAACAGCTCCTTCCTGTTTTGGTGCAGAGGAAGTTGATGCTGCTCCTGCCTTGAAGTTACGAAAGGCACGAAAATTAGACTGTCTAGCCCTAGGTTTGGCTCTGTCTTGAGGCAGGGCATGGCCTTTACCTCCTGTAATGTCAGCGATAATTTCCTTCAAACCGGGCCCGAATAAGGTCTGCCCTTTGAAAGGTATGTTAAGTAGTTTAGATTTAGAAGTAACATCAGCTGACCAGGATTTTAGCCACAGCGCTCTGCGTGCCTGAATGGCGAATCCGGAATTCTTAGCCGTAAGTTTAGTTAAGTGTACTACGGCATCAGAAATAAATGAATTAGCTAGCTTAAGGGTTTTAAGCTTGTGTGTAATCTCATCTAATGGAGCCGATTCAAGGGTCTCTTCCAGAGACTCAAACCAAAATGCTGCTGCAGCCGTGACAGGCGCAATGCATGCAAGGGGTTGCAATATAAAACCTTGTTGAACAAACATTTTCTTAAGGTAACCCTCTAATTTTTTATCCATTGGATCTGAAAAGGCGCAGCTATCCTCCACCGGGATAGTGGTACGCTTAGCTAAAGTAGAAACTGCTCCATCCACCTTAGGGACCGTTTGCCATAAGTTCCGTGTGGTGGCGTCTATTGGAAACATCTTTCTGAATATAGGAGGGGGTGAGAAAGGCACACCGGGTCTGTCCCACTCCTTAGTAACAATTTCAGTAAGTCTCTTAGGTATTGGAAAAACGTCAGTACTCGACGGTACCGCAAAATATTTATCCAACCTACACATTTTCTCTGGTATTGCAACTGTGTTACAATCATTCAGAGCCGCTAAAACCTCTCCTAGTAATACACGGAGGTTTTCCAGCTTAAACTTAAAATTTGAAATGTCTGAATCCAGTTTATTTGGATCAGATCTGTCACCCGCAGAATGAAGCTCTCCGTCCTCATGTTCTGCAAATTGTGACGCAGTATCTGACATGGCCCTAATATTATCAGCGCACTCTGTTCTCACCCCAGAGTGATCTCGCTTACCTCTAAGTTCTGGTAATTTAGACAAAACTTCAGTCATAACATTAGCCATGTCCTGTAGTGTGATTTGTAATGGCCGCCCTGAAGTACTCGGCGTTACAATATCACGCACCTCCCGAGCGGGAGATGCAGGTACTGACACGTGAGGCAAGTTAGTCGGCATAACTTCCCCCTCGTTGTTTGGTGAATGATGTTCAATTTGTACAGAATGACTCTTATTCAAAGTAGCATCAATGCAATTAGTACATAAATTTCTATTGGGCTCCACCTTGGCTTTTGCACATATAGCACAGAGATATTCCTCTGAGTCAGACATGTTTAACAAACTAGCAATTAAACTAGCAAGCTTGGAAATACTTTTCACTCAAATTACAAGTAATGTGAAAAACGCACTGTGCCTTTAAGAAGCACAGAAAAAAATTATGACAGTTTAATAATAATGAACTGGAAAAATTATAACAATCAGATTTTTCCCAGTAAAGGCATAAATTTAGCAAAGAATTGCCCCCATTAGCAATGGATAACTAACCCTTAATGGCAGAAAAAAATGTACAAAATATAAATGTTTTTTATCACAGTCAAAGCACAATCTCACAGGTCTGCTGTGAGTGATTACCTCCCTCAAAATAATTTTTGAAGACCCTTGAGCTCTGTAGAGACGATCCGGATCATGCAGGAAGAGAAACAGACTTTTGACTGAATTTTTGATGCGTAGCAAAAGCGCCAAAATAGGCCCCTCCCCCTCACTCACAGCAGTGAGGGAAGTTCAGTAAACTGTCTCAGATTAAAATAAACGATAGCCAAGTGGAAAAACAGTGCCCAAAAACAATTTTTCACCCAGTACCTCAGATATTTAAACAATTTAGCATGCCAGCAAAAACGTTTAAAATCACATATCATGAAATGCCATTAACAGCCTGTTGCTAGACGTTCCCACTGCAAGTAAGGCTAAAGATTATATGCATATAGTATTACCCAGAGAAGTGCCATTCCCCAGAATACAGAAGTGTACACATATATACATAAACAGCCTGATACCAGTTGCTACTACTGCATTTAAGGCTGAACTTACATTATATTGGTATTGGCAGTATTTTCTCAGTCAATTCCATTCCTCAGAAAATAATATACTGCAACATACCTCTTTGCAGGTGAACCTGCCCGCTGTCCCCTGATCTGAAGTTTACCTCACTCCTCAGAATGGCCGAGAACAGCAAAATGAATTTTAGCTACGCCGGCTAAAATCATCCAAAAACTCAGGTAGATTCTTCTTCAAATTCTACCTGAGAAGGAACAACACACTCCGGTGCTGTTTTAAAATAACAAACTTTTGATTGAAGATATAAAAACTAAGTATAATCACCACAGTCCTCTCACACATCCTATCTATTAGTTGGGTGCAAGAGAATGACTGGGTGTGACGTAGAGGGGAGGAGCTATATAGCAGCTCTGCTTGGGTGATCCTCTTGCACTTCCTGTTGGGGAGGAGTTAATATCCCAGAAGTAATGATGACCGTGGACTGACCACACTTAACAGGAGAAATATGAATATTTCAGATTCCAATGTTCTGCATATAGAAGAATATGTTCTATTTATTCAGAAATACATATATCTGATGGTATTTTGGTACAATATGTAGATATATATATATATATATATATATATATATATATATATATATATATATATATATATAGGCAGGGCTTGAAATTTCCAGTGGTCCCGGACATCTTAGAAATTGCAATGGACTGCTTAGACATGTGGATTTTTCTATCTTTAACATTGAGTGGACTACTAACTTTTCCCTCTGGGCTAGTAGCTTTTAGCCCCTGACTAGTGAACCATAGTGATATCTTTCCACCTCTGTATATAGGTATAGATATAGATATATATAGAAATATTTATTTAAAAATACTTAAAACATATTCTGCTATGTACAGAACATTGGAATGTGAATTATTTACAGTAAATACATTGTTAAAACCCTATTAAAAATTAATATTGCACAAATATGCTTTTACATGTTTTCATCTACTTAAAGGGACAGTCAACACCAGAATTTTTCTTTTTTTAAAAGATAGATCCTAATGACCCATTCCTCAGTTTTGCATAACCAACACAGTTATAATTATACACATTTCATCTCTGTAATTACCTTGTATCTAAGCCTCTGAACACTGCCTCCTTATTTCAGTTCTTTTGACAGACTTTAATTTTAGCCAATCAGTGCTCACTCCTCTGTAAATTCACGTGCATGAGCTGAATTTTATCTAAATGAAACACATGAACTATGCCCTCTAGTGGTGAAAACTGTCAAATTGCATTTAGATTAGAGGCGGTCTTCAAGGTCTAAGAAACTAGCATAAGAATACCAAGAGAACAAATTAAATTGGTGATAAAAGTAAATTTGGAAGTTGTTTAAAATGACATGCCCTATCTGAAACATGAAAGGTTTTTTTTTTGGACTTGACTGTCCCTTTAACTACAAAGGGCTCCAATGCACTTTTATATATATATATATATATATATATATATATATATATATATATATATATATATATACATACATATACATTTTAAAGATGTATATGTATGTATCTCTATGCTAAAGCCATTTACCTGCCTTTTTTGCTAACACCTGAGATTTTTGAGCCTTTCTAACTTTTGTGTGCAATATTTTTTTAGATTTTTTATTAGATTATTATTATGAATGTAAGTGTACTTTGTAATGTATATTTGTATATGTGTTTTGTGACACTTTTTAGCTTCACAAAAAAGTTAACCAGAGCTCTGAAGTCATGGTAATCATTCTAGCGTAAATCGTGATTGCTCTCAAGTGATTGTGTTTACTTTCAACTCTTAATGCGAACCATAAGCACTACGAACACAAACACTCCCAATAGACCCCTTATCGCTTGGGCACAAACATTTGCACTCCACTCATAATCTAGCCCAAAATTTTATTTATGTATAGTTAAAAAGCTTTGCAATATACTTTCATTATTTCTTTTGTCTCCTTTTCCTGTTATTTAAAACAAAATTGGTTTTCTAAATTCCACTGAGATTATAAAGTTTCTATAAAGTAATGGACACCACCATGTCTGAACTTGCACAATATTTTTATATTCACACTTTCTGAGGCACCAGCTCCTATTGAGCATGTGCACAAGCTCACAGGGTATACATATACTAGCCTTTGATTGGCTGACACTGTCTGTCACATGATACAAGAAAATGGGAAAGAAATACAGGGGAAAAAACTATTTATGTAAGAACTTACCTGATAAATTAATTTCTTTCATACTGGCAAGAGTCCATGAGCTAGTGATGTATGGGATATACAATCCTACCAGGAGGGGCAAAGTTTCCCAAACCTCAAAATGCCTATAAATACACCCCTCACCACACCCACAATTCAGTTTAACAAATAGCCAAGTAGTGGGGTGATAAAGAAAGGAGTAAAAAGCATCAACAAAGG
Organism: Bombina bombina; assembly: GCF_027579735.1. NCBI lineage: Eukaryota > Metazoa > Chordata > Amphibia > Anura > Bombinatoridae > Bombina > Bombina bombina. The sequence continues at coordinate 194,517,301 of NC_069500.1, forward strand.
AATTTGGAATTAATTGTGCTTTATACAAAAAATCATAACCACCATAAAAAGGGGGGTCTCATGGACTCTTACCAATATGAAAGAAATGAATTCATCAGGTAAGTTCTTACATAAATTATGTTTTCTTTCATGTAATTGGCAAGAGTCCATGAGCTAGTGACGTATGGGATAGTAATACCCAAGATGTGGAACTCCACAGAAGAGTCACTAGAGAGGGAGGGATAAAATAATAACAGCCATTTTTCGCTGAAAAAAATAAATCCACAACCCAAAATATACGTTTTTATTCTCATAATGAAAAGAAAAAAACTCAAACATAAGCAGAGGAATCAAACTGAAACGGCTGCCTGAAGAACTTTTCTACCAAAAACTGCTTCCGAGGAAGCAAATACATAAAAACGGTAGAATTTAGTAAATGTATGCAAAGAAGACCAAGATGCTGCTTTGCAAATCTGATCAACTGAAGCTTCATTCTTAAAAGCCCACAAAGTGGAGACTGATCTAGTAGAATGAGTTGTAATTTTTTGAGGCGGGTCCTGACCCGACTCCAAATAAGCCTGATGAATCAAAAACTTTAACCACGATGCCAAGGAAATGGCAGAAGCCTTCTGACCTTTCCTAGAACCAGAAAAGATAACAAATAGACTAGAAGACTTCCTGAAATCTTTAGTAGCTTCAACATAATATTTCAAAGCTCTTACCACATCCAAAGAATGCAAGGATCTCTCCAAAAAATTCTTCGGATTAGGACACAAAGAAGGGACAACAATTTCTCTATTAATGTTGTTAGAATTCACAACCTTAGGTAGAAATTTAAATGAAGTCCGCAAAACTACCTTATCCTGATGAAAAATCAGAAAAGGAGATTCATAAGAAAGAGCAGATAATTCGGAAACTCTTCTAGCAGAAGAGATGGCCAAAAGGAACAACACTTTCCAAGAAAGTAGTTTAATGTCCAAAGAATGCATAGGCTCAAACGGAGGAGCCTGTAAAGCCTTCAAAACCAAATTAAGACTCCAAGGAGGAGAGATTGATTTAATGACAGGCTTAATATGGACCAAAGCCTGTAAAAAACAGTGAATATCAGGAAGTTTAGCAATCTTTCTGTGAAATAAAACAGAAAGAGCAGAGAATTGTCCCTTCAAGGAACTTGCAGACAAACCTTTATCCAAACCATCCTGAAGAAACTGTAAAATTCTAGGAATTCTAAAAGAATGCCAGGAGAATTTATGAGAAGAACACCATGAAATATGTCTTCCAAACTCGATAATAAATCTTCCTAGAAACAGATTTACGAGCCTGTAACAAAGTATTAATCACTGAGTCAGAGAAACCTCTATGGCTAAGCACTAGGCATTCAATTTCCATACCTTCAAATTTAATGATTTGAGATCCTGATGGAAAAACGGACCTTGAGACAGAAGGTCTGGCCTTAATGGAAGTGGCCAAGGTTGGCAACTGGACATCCGAACAAGATCCGCATACCAGAACCTGTGAGGCCATGCTGAAGCTACCAGCAATACAAAAGATTGTTCCATGATGATCTTGGAAATCACTCTTGGAAGAAGAACCAGAGGCGGGAAGATATAAGCAGGTTGGTTACACCAAGGAACTGCTAACGTACCTGGGTAGTTTCTTGTTTAGATGGGAAGCCATCAGATCTATTTCTGAAAGACCCCACATCTGAACAATCTGAGAAAACACATCTGGGTGGAGCGACCTCTCCCCCGGATGTAAAGTCTGACGGCTGAGATAATCCGCTTCCCAATTGTCTATAGCTGGGATATAAACCACAGAAATTAGACAGGAGCTGGATTCCGCCCAAGCAAGTATCTCAGATACTTCTTTCATAGCTTGGGGACTGTGAGTCCCACCCTGATGATTGACATATGCCACAGTTGTGATATTGTCTGTCTGAAAACAAATGAACGGTTCTCGCTTCAACAGAGTTCTAAAATATTGATTGGTAATCTCACCTCTTGAGATTTCCAAACCCCTTGTGCTGTCAAAGATCCCCAGACAGCTCCCCAACCTGAAAGACTTGCATCTGTTGTAATCACAGTCCAAGTTGGACGAACAAAAGAGGCCCCTTGAACTATATGATGGTGATCTAACCACCAAGTCAGAGATAGTCGAACATTGGGATTTAAGGATATTAATTGTGATATCTTTGTATAATCCCTGCACCATTGATTCAGCATACAAAGCTGGAGAGGTCTCATATGAAAACGAGCAAAAGGGATTGCGTCCGATGCTGCAGTCATGAGACCTAAAACTTTCATGCACAAAGCTACTGAAGGGAATGATTGAGACTGAAGGTTCTGACAAGCTGAAACCAATTTTAATTGTCTCTTGTCTGTTAGAGACAGAGTCATGAACACTGAATCTATCTGGAAACCTAAAAAGGTGACCCTTGTATGAGGAATCAAATAACTTTTTGGTAAATTGATCCTCCAACCATGTCTTTGAAGAAACAACACTAGTTGATTTGTGTGAGATTCTGCAGAATGTAAAGACTGAGCTAGTACCAAGATATCGTCCAAATAAGGAAACACCGCAATACCCCGTTCTCTGATTACAGAGAGTAGGGCACCGAGAACCTTTGAAAAAGGATTCTTGGAGCTGTCGCTAGGCCAAATGGCAGAGTGACAAATTGGTAATGCTTGTCTAGAAAAGAGAATCTCAGAAACTGATAGTGATCTGGATGAATTGGAATATGAAGATATGCATCCTGTAAATCTATTGTGGACACATAATGCCCTTGCTGAACTAAAGGAAGAATAGTCCTTATAGTCACCATTTTGAAAGTTGGTACTCTTACATAACGATTCAAAATTTTCAAATCCAGAACTGGCCTGAATGGATTTTCTTTCTTTGGGACAATGAATAGATTTGAATAAAACCCAAGACCCTGTTCCTGAAACGGAACAGGTATGATTACCCCTGAAAGCTCCAGGTCTGAAACACACTTCAGAAAAGCCTGAGCCTTTACTGGATTTACTGGGATGTGTGAGAGTACCCTTGAGAGACAATACTCTGAATCCATTGATTTTGGACAGAATCTGCCCAAATGTCTTGGAAGAATCTTAATCTGCCCCCTACCAGCTGAGCTGGAATGTGGGCCGCAACTTCATGCAGACTTGGGGGCTGGCTTTGGTTTCTTAAACAGTTTGGATTTACTCCAACTTGATGAATGTTTCCAATAGGAACCAGATTCTTTGCGGGAAGGATTAAGTTTCTGTTCCTTATTCTGTCGAAAGGAACGAAAACGATTAGAAGCTTTAGATTTACCCTTAGGTCTTTTATCCTGAGGCAAAAAACTCCCTTCCCTCCTGTGACAGTTGAAATAATCGAATCCAACTGAGAAGCAAATAACTTATTACCTTGGAAAGAAACATATAGTAATCTAGACTTAGATACCATGTCAGCATTCCAATATTTGAGCCACAAAGCTCTTCTAGCTAAAATAGCTACAGACATAGATTTAACATCAATTTTGATGATATCAAAAATGGCATCACAGATAAAATGATTAGCATGTTGAAGCAAACAAACAATGCTAGACAAATCAGGATCCATTTCCTGTTGCGCTAAACTTTTCAACCAAAAAGTTGATGCAGCTGCAACATCAGCCATAGCAATGGCAGGCCTGACAAGATGGCCAGAATATAAATAAGCTTTCCTTAGATAAGATTCAAGTTTCCTATCTAAAGGATCTTTAAACGAAGTACTATCTTCCATAGGAATAGTAGTACATTTAGCAAGAGTAGAAATAGCCCCATCAACTTTGGGGATCTTTTCCCAAAACTCCAATCTAACTGCTGGCAAAGGATACGATTTTTTAAACCTTGAAGAAGGAATAAAATAAGTACCAGGCCTATTCCATTCCTTATAAATCATATCAGGAATAGCATCAGGAACTGGAAAAACCTCTGGAGTAACCACAGGAGGTTTATAAACAGAATTTAAATGTTTACTAGTTTTAATATCAAGAGGACTAGTTGCCTCAGTATCCAATGTAATCAACACCTCTTTTAACAAGGAACGAATATACTCCATTTTAAATAAATAAGTAGATTTGTCAGTGTCAATATCTGAGGAAGGATCTTCTGAATCAGATAGATCCTCATCAGAGGAGGATAATTCAGTATGTTGTCGGTCATTTGAAATTTCATCAACTTTATGAGAAGTTTTAAAAGACCGGGATGGCAGACAAAGCCTTCTGAATTGCATCAGCAACAAAATCTTTTATATTCACAGGTATATCATGTACATTAGATGTTGAAGGAACAACAGGCATTGTACTATTACTGATGGACACATTCTCTGCATGTAAAAGCTTATCATGACAACTATTACATACCACAGCTGGAGATATAATCTCCACACATTTACAGCAAATGCACTTAGCTTTGGTAGAACTGTTATCATGCAGCAGGGTTTCAACAGTGGTTTCTGAGACAGGATCAGATTGAGACATCTTGCAAATGTAAGAGAAAAAACAACATATAAAGCAAAATTATCAATTTCCTTTTATGGCAGTTTCAGGAATGGGAAAAAAATGCAAACAGCATAGCCCTCTAATATAGAGGAGAAGGCAAGAAGCATATAGGAATGGGGTTAAAAATAATGAAATTATTTGGCGCCAAGTATGACGCACATCGTAAACTGAAAATATTTTGGCGCTACCAACATCCGTAAATGACACACTCGCGTCATTGAAGACGCAACCTTGTGCAAGAAACTAGGCATCAATTAAGATGCCGGAAATGACAAATTTGCGTCATCGGACGTACCTTCGCGCCAAAAAAATTCTTGCGCCAATAATGACGCAATAAACTTTGGTATTTTGCGCCCTCGCTAGTTTAATTTTGCCCGCGAACTTTAATGACAAAATAGTCAAATGAAAAAAGACTATACCCCAGGTAAGAAAAATATTTTGACAAATATGAAACTGATAGTCTGTAAAAGGAAATATACATAAACCTGACTCATGGCAAATATAAGTACAATACATATATTTAGAACTTTGTAATAAAACATAAAGTGCCAAACCATAGCTGAGAGTGTCTTAAGTAATTAAAACATACTTACCGAAAGACACGCATCCACATATAGCAGATAGTCAAACCAGTACTGAAGCAGTTATCAGTAGAGGTAATGGAATATGAGAGTATATAGTCGATCTGAATAAGGGAGGTAGGAGATGAATCTCTACGACCGATAACAGAGAACCTATAAAAAATAAATCGCCCGTGAGGAAAACCATTGCATTCAATAGGTGAAACTCCCTTCACAACCCTCTGACATTCACTGTACTCTGAGAGGAATCGGGCTTCAAAATGCTGAAAAGCGCATATCAACGTAGAATCTAAGCACAAACTTACTTCACCACCTCCACAGGAGGCAAAGTTTGTAAAACTGAATTGTGGGTGTGGTGAGGGGTGTATTTATAGGCATTTTGAGGTTTGGGAAACTTTGCCCCTCCTGGTAGGATTTATATCCCATACGTCACTAGCTCATGGACTCTTGCCAATTACATGAAAGAAAAATCTATTGCTTATGTGAAATTCAGAGTATTATTGCATTGTCTTTTTATCATGCACTTGTTAATTATACAATTCCACTGTATTTAATGGTCCTAAAAGGGACTTTGGGCAGTGGCCCACTAGCTTTTTTGGGGCATGGCTATGTGTGTGGTGAAGAAGAGTCACCTGGAGGGGTGAGATTATCGGCGTTCCATTAATGTGCCTGGCAGACAGGTAGTGCACAGGCATATCTGGTTGTGTTGTGTGTGTGGCTGGACAAGTCATTTAAAACCATGATGTGGGAAGGTTAAAAGGTGTTTATCTTGCCAGTTGTATGCAAGTGAATTTTGCTCAAAATTCCCCATATACTTATTAAACTAACAGAAAAATACTGCATACTGAGTAAGTCTGCTGAATAGACGGCTTCTGGAAGTGGGAGGAGCTAACACAGGAGTGAGAAGGCAGAGTTCACCCAACACACTGCTTGGGAAACCTCCACCACCTACTACGGTTATCCTTGGTGAAGGGCTCGCTCTAGCACGGGACTACTGCCGAGGAGAGAGAAAGGAGTTGGAAGACGACCGCGGAAGCCTTAACAGCCATCTGGGCTTAGTCGCTGGAGCCACAGCCTGTGCTGCATAGTGTGAATCTTTTGGTGGAGCGGAATCCTAGTTAAAGGACGGAACAAGTACAGACGTCACACCTGCATCTGTAGGTGGATCTCCAACTAGTGAAGTCTGTGGCCAAACGCTGACAACCGCTGAGAAGTTAGCAACGATTCTCCCATAACCCCAGGGAGGCCTGTATTGGGGAGGGACGGGTAATACAGACCCCCTCCAGGTCAGGCCACACAGGATAGGAGTTGTATCGGCTACTAACCCCACGATTGGGGTCTGCAAAAAAACAGAGGTGGTGCAGCACGCAAAGGCCATTGTGAAGCAGGCGGATAAAGAAAAGTACATCACTTACCCCTCTTGCCCCACGCCTTGGTCAAAAGCGGATCAAACAGTTTAAAGAGGCGGAGGACAGACCGTGGTGGGCTTTTTCTTTGGTATTGTCCCCCACAACTACACAACAAGCAGCAAGATCACATGTCAGATAAGTATACCCCAACCTTATGTCTCTGCACCCTAAACCTATAGACTGTGAGCTCTCCGGAGCAGGGCCCTCTTCCTCCTGTGCTAGATTTGCTAGATTTGTTTAGTTCTGTTATGTTTTGTATTTTATCACAAATCTTTGTCATTGTATACCCCCATCATTGTACCCAGCGCTACGGAATTTGGCGGCGCTGTACAAATAAATGATAATAATAATAATAATAATGTACTTAAATATCAAGGCTCAATATATATATAAGAATATTGACAATCTTGTGAATTTTATGTTGCAAGTTGGGGAGTGCAACTATATTAGAGTTATAGCCTTATGTATATTTGCTTAGTCAGCATTCTAAGTGTATATACAGATAAGAAGAGACAACTCTGATCTATAAGGGACTACTAATTTGCCTCTAAAATTTTACTATTACGTATGACTATGACTATGAATATTGGGTATGGGGGATATATGAAGAGATATTCTGTGTTTCAATAGTAGACACAGTTGCTGATTCCAAGTACTTGTTTGTAGCACAACTAAAAAAGTTATAAATAAGGAGAAAAAGAATTGTCTATACCCTATACTACATCTTAATTAAAACCTCTACTAGACTAAGTTAAAATGCTCTATAATATATCTTAAAGTAAAGTAGCCCAGGCCAGAATACAGTGGGATAGTCACTAACTATGCTTTTTACATCATTATTGTCTATGAATATTATATTTGGGTCATAGGGAATATTTGGAGTCTCAAAAATTGCCATTATTGAGCAAGGCAAACTGTTGTGCCCAAACATTATTGGTGAGATATACATAAAGTAACCTTAAATAAGGGATAGATTACAAAAGTCATCAATTATAGCAAAACCATGTGTTTGTACTAGATCAAATGGTTACTGTATAAGTTTTGCTAATTGTATGTACGCTTGCCTAATAAGATTTTTTGTATGCTAAAGTTTAGTCTCATGGTCCAGATGTATAAGTGGAAATAGTGATAGATTTGGAAGAGAATAATAATTTAAATTAGAATTATAGGCTAGTAAATCTTAAAAACCAATATAATTGGTGGAAACAGTATTAGAACTGGGCGAAACTTATAGGGCACCAAATAGAGAAGTCTGTTAGTACACTAGTTTACTGGAACATATTAGGAATACTCTCTATAGCATATACTTTTAAACGGGTAACAGGTTGGGGAAAAAAAACAAAAAAACAAAAAAAAAACTAACAATTGTAGCAGAAACAGAAGAAAAGGAAAGGAAAAGGGAAGGGGAAGAGAAGAGAAAGAAAAAAGGAAGAAGGGGAGAAAACAATAAATAAAAAATTATATAACTATAATTGGTTAGATCCTACTCAATATAAAGTGTAAACGTAATACACTTACTTTTTTTTTTTATTCTTTTTTTTTTTATCACTTTTGTGTGGCACAAAAGTTCTTTGCATCCCAATATTAGTAGATGGATAGATTCATGATAGGTAGTAAGAATAACACTGGAAAATATGCCTCCTAAACAAACCAAAGACAGGAAACCACGCAATAGTCTTGGATTAACTGAGATAGAACAAATAGAAAAAAGTCCTAATATAAGTCATCAAATTAATACAGAGAGTCTGGTTAAACAAATCTCCGATATTTTTTTACCGCAATTTGACAATATATAAAAAGAGATAATGTCTATGTCTAATGAAATAAAACAATTTTCTAACAAATTTTCTGAGATGGAATCTAGAATTTCGGATCTAGATGACCTTCAATTTAGTCAACAATCATCTCTAGACTCACAAGCTAAATTAATTCAGACACTTCAAGCAATTTAAAATTTGTTGGATTTCCTGAAACTCAGGAATATGGCAATATTATCAAGTTAATCTCTATGCAAATACCAAAGGCATTAGGTTTTCTGCTAGAACAGCTCCCTTTGAGTATTGAAAGAGCTCACAGAGTAGGGCCTGTAGTATTTAAAGATGGATCTCCAAGCTTAAAAAGGCCAATTATAGCAAGATTCCTAAATTTTCAGGACAAATATAAAATATTTACTCTTTACCGTAAAAGTAATCCTTTTGAATTTGATGATAACGAATTTTGATATTTCAGGATTTTGCTGCAGAAACTCTAAATAAAAGAAGGGAGATATCCCCCCTGTGTACACAACTAATTGAACTAGGTATAAAAGCTACAATGATATACCCGGCCAAATTGAAAATCCTCCGAAGAAGCAAAACAATACATTAAAAATGTCAAGTTACATCAGAGCAGTAAAAATTAATAAGATCAGGAAGAAACTAGAAGCACCAGGCTGTTTTGTTATGTTATGTTGGTGCTACGCGATTTTATTATTTTTTTTTTATTTATTTTTTTTCCCTTTCTCTTGCTCTCTCCTCCCCTGCTCGCATCCACTCTCTACTCCTCTTATATGCAGTATATCATTAATATTGGGAATTTCACTTGTTCCTATAATATAAATGACTAAGTCAATTAAAATCCTTTTGTGGGAGGGATATCTTCTCCGATCAAAAGAAAAAGAAAAATATTTCAACTTAAAAAATCTTCCCCTGATATAGTACTCCTACAAGAGACACATTTAAATGAGTATGAAGCAGGGAAACTAAAAATGGGCTGGATTGGAGAAGTGATAGCAGTTTCTGCAATTGGGAGGAAAAGAGGAGTGGCTTGCTTGCTGAAAAAAGAACAAGAATGTGAGGTCAAATCTAAGGTGCTAGATAAAAAGGGTAGATTTATGATTTTAAGATTAGCTCTACAAGGTCTTGATTTTACTATATGTTATGTATACGCCCCCAATGAACACTGCCCAGTATTCTGGAATAATCTATATGTTAAGCTTATTGAGTACATGGACTCACAGTTAAAAATAGGAGGTGATTTCAATAGTGTTTTTAATCCTTATCTTGATCGCTTTAAAGTATCCCAGATTGATAGGCACCTAAGAGAAGCGAAAGATCTTAGTAAGTTTGCTAAAAGCCTTAAATTAAAAGATGCTTGGAGGCTTCAGCACCCAGATGAGAGAACTTATTCATGTGAATCCAAATCCCATAAAAAAAAAATCAAGAATAGATATGTTTTTAATTAGCAAATCTCTTCTGGGTGCTGAAGTCTCCACAGACATTGCAAATATTTTAATTTCAGATCATGCAATCATCTCACTCTACATTAGCTATCTTAATCCTGAACAGAACAGAAAGACAGGCTTCTATTTTCCATCTTATCTGATCGCAAATATTAAATTCAGAAACTGGATTTGAACCAAATGGAGAGAATTTTTTCATTTTAATCAAAATTACCTATCTAAGATAGAAATTTTTTGGGAGTCAGCCAAGGCGTTTTTTAGGGGGCAAATTAAGGCATATATGAGTGCAAGGATAAAGCGTTTAGGTATCAGGGAAACACAACTTGCGAATCAACTAAAAAAATAAGTACACAAGATATATAGAAAACCCCACTAAGATAAACTGGTCTGAGTATCAAAAAGCAAAGCTAGAAAGAGAAACCTTCAGAAATCAACAGATTTCACAAAATGACATTAGCTAATCTAGTTAAAAGTTAAAAAAAAATAATAACTTTATAGGAGCTATTAAGGTTAAGGAGAAAAGATTCACTTCCCCCAAAGACATAATATCTCAGTTTCAAGCCTTTTATAATCGACTATATTCATCTGAGAAAATTGATCAAGAAGCTAAAAAAAATTGTTGGGATAATATAATTACCCCAAGGGTAAGCATAGAACAGCTAGAACAATTAAATAAGGAAATAATGAATGAGGAGATTATATATGTTATAAAAAACTTATCAGATGGTAAAGCACCTGGCCCAGACCTAATCCCAAGTGAATTTTATAAATTATTACAAGAAGATATTATAAGAAAAAGAAGGGGAGGGGTGTGAGTGCTAGCTGTAAGGTGTATTGCTATCTGTTCCTATAGGGGATCATTGATTCCTAAGAAATGATCCAAAAAATATTGTGCAAAGAAAGGAAGTGTGGGACAGAAGCGTTCCAAAAAAATGAAGCCTACCTTGCAAATTTTGTGTAGACAATTTTTTGCCGTGATAGTATTATGTTTTAAAGTGATAGTACTATGTTGTAGAGTGAGCAATATTACTGATAAGTTTATAGTATTTCTAAATGTTTCCAGTACAAAAAACAGATGAGACAAGGAGACAAGAAGTGATTTGTACAAAATGTAACAAAAGATTTATTAAATTCTAAAAATTGCTAATGTAGCACACTAAAGTTGCTATAAGATGCGGGCATATATAATAATCAATATATTTAATAATAAGCGTACCTTAGCAATGATATGTTATCAATTGTAGGTAGTAATCTTACATATTAAATAGCGCTATTTTTGTATCTTAGGTAATGATTAGCAAAAAACAATAAAACAAAGTCAATACTTGTATGTTAAGCTAAAATGTTCCCAAATGGTTTGTGACTTATTCGTTGGTGTATAGTGTCTTGCACCAATATCAGAAATAGCAGAAATAGATTCGGTAGCTGTGACTACCGAAAGGCGTAGAATTTGTTTTTACTGTCTGTACTATATATTTTATATACTTGTAACAATCAGGTTCATCCCCTAACTTTGTTGTATCAATTTTTAGGGCATATGAATAATTCCTGTGCTACTAAGTCTGTTCTCTTTATCTATATTCAAAACACCTTGCAGGTACATTGTTTGTGTCAAACGTTGTAGACATAAACTATATGTATAATTCCGTCTCCAAGTGTTAAGCTACTATCATTGCCTACCTGGTTTAGGATTTATGCTAACCAAGCAATCCAGATCAAAGACACTACACAAAGAGACTACAACTGATCCTGCCTAAGCTGTTGCTTTAAAGGTTTCAAACAGAATCAACACCTTTATAATCCAAGCTGGAAATTGAAGACTTGCTCTGTGTTTTTTGACACAGGATTTCTTGAAGTGGGCGAGATTCACAACGCTTGCTGAATGGACCGGAAGAGGTCTGACGTCACCATCTATACCGGAGCTCCCAACGGACTGTCAATACACGTTTGTATAGCGGAGAACTGTGAGTTACAAAGCTGTGCACAGCTGAAGAATCTATTTCTGCTATTTCTGCTATTTCTGATATTGGTGCAAGACACTATACACCAACGAATTAGTCACAAACCATTTGGGAACATTTTAGCTTAACATACAAGTATTGGCTTTGTTTTATTGTTTTTTGCTAATCGTTACCTAAGATACAAAAATAGCGCTATTTAATATGTAAGATTACTACCTACAATTGATAACATATCATTGATAAGGTACGCTTAGTATTAAATATATTGATTATTTTAGATGCCGGCATCTTATAGAAACTTTAGTGTGCTATATTAGCAATTTTTAGCATTTTAATAAATCTTTTGTTACATTTTGTACAAATCACTTCTTGTCTCCTTGTCTCATCTGTTTTTTGTACTGGGAACATTTAGAAATACTATAAACTTATCAGTAATATTGATCACTCTACAACATAGTACTATCACTTTAAAACATAATACTATCACGGCAAAAAATTGTCTACACAAAATTTGCAAGGTAGGCTTCATTTTTTTGGAGCGCTTCTGTCCCACACTTCCTTTCTTTGCAAAAGAAGATATTATACCAACACTTGCAAGTCTTTATAATAATTATTTTATTAACAACATTAAACCATCAAGATACTTTACAGAGGCTAACATTACTCTAATCTATAAGAAAGATAAGGATCCAGAATCGCTTGATGCATATTGGCTTATCTCCTTGCTAAATGTTGACTATAAAATAATTGCCAGTTATATGGCAAATAGGCTTAAAACTTTTTTGGGGGAATAATCCACACAGATCAGACTGGATTTATGCCTGGCAGAACCTCACAGAAAAATATAAGAACAGCCATGTTCTTAATTGAACAGATGCTATCAGATAAGAAAGATAAGAGGTATAAATATGCTGATTTTGCCCTGTTAACGGTCGATGCCGAAAAGGCTAGATTGGGATCATCTCTTCACAGCTCTGAGCAGTTTTGGAATAACAGGTAATTTTACAAATTATATTAAATTAATATATCAAAACCCAACTTCGTATATAAAGATGAACGGCCTAATCTCTGATGGTCTGACACTGCAGAAAGGTACCAGACAGGGCTGCCCGTTGTCACCACTGCTCTTTAACATCTTGCTTGAACCCCTGGCAATATTCTGCAGGGACAGACTAGAGGGGATATTGCTGGGAGATAAGAAATTCATTTTATCTACGTATGCAGATGATATATTGTTTTATATTAGTAATTCTAGAAAAAATATACTGGTTATTCTTGAACTAATTAGTGAATTCAGTAAATTTTCAGGCTATAGAATAAACTTAAATAAATCAGAAATTCTGTGGATTATAAAAAAAAAACAGTCTGACCTTAAACCCCTTTACACAGGTAGCCGGGAAAATTAGATATCTTGGGATAATGTTATCTAAAAGCCCTGATGATTGGTACACTATAAACTAAGAACCTATCTGGCAGAAATGCATAGACTCGCTAAAAAGGTGGGCTAAGTTACCACTATCTTTATCTGCTAAAGTGTTTCTGATTAAGATGATGATCTTCCCAAGAATACTTTTTCTTATGCAAAATATTCCTGTTTTCATTATGACTAAAGATCTGTGTAAATTTAATTCCCAATGTATACAATTCCTTTGGGGAAAAGGGAAACCTCGTATAGCATTGAAAAATTTAGCTCATTTGAGAACGGATAGGGTTTGGCCCTACCCAATTTAAAATGATATAATTATGTGTGTCTAGCTAAAAATGCGCTAGATTGGTTAATAGGGGCAGAGCATATTACAAATTACCAAAGTGAGGTGGCAGCAATGTATCCATTATCTCTTAAGGCCCTGCTACATTTCCCTTTGACAAAAGCTACAGATAGAAGAAATCTCCATTATACAATTCATAATATCACACTTGCTTGGAGAAAATTATTTTATAAGCTGAAGATAAACTATAGAATGTCACACTATTTACCTATAAGGGGGAATCCCCAATTTATAAGTGGTGCTGAAACTTATGCTTTTACCGACTGGGCCAAAAAAGGGCTAACTCAAATTTGTCAACTAATCGAGACACAATCTAATTCCATTAAATCTTTTGATATATTAGCTAAAGAATACAATTTAAAAAGAACACAGTTTTTTGCATACCTACAAGTACGGCAATTTATCAATACCAATAAATTGATAGAAATCGGTTTTAATAACTGGAGAATTATAGATCCTATTATAAATTTTTATCGGTCCGGGAAGCATTCAATTTCTTACCTATACAAAAGTATAATATCTCTAGACGCTAAAGATAAAGTTCATAACCTATATGTTAAATGGAACAGAGACTTCAGGAACTTAGAGGAGGAGAGATTTAAAAAGAGCTTCATATCAATTTTAGAGTTTACAGGGGCTATATCATTTAGAGAAGCACACATTAAATTACTGAATAGAGCCTATTTAACCCCTCTTTCAATGGCTAAATGGAAAAGTCAAGAAATTATTAGATGTTTGAGATGTAGCTCATCTAATGCTGATTTGGTCCATATGTTTCATATCTGTCCTAAAATACAACAATTTTGGTGTAAAGTAGAATATTGGCTTAATAAATTTTTACCAATTTAAATTAAATTTAAATCAGAACAGATTATATTTTTGGTAGAGGAAAAAGATATACATAATAAATACTTAGTCAATACAGCTATCCTAGTGGCTAGACAGATGATATTAAGAAGCTGGAAAAATAAGAAAGCTCCCAATATAGCAGCCTTCATAAACAATATGTCAATATGTCAATGTTAGATAATAAAATAAGATATTTTTGATAAAATGGGAAAGGCAGACTTCCTCAGGAGTTAATACCTATATGGTATATCACTAGGTAGTGTTAGATTAGTTTAAAAATACTGGGACTAGAAGTGATGTAAGGGGAGCTGGCTACAATGCCGCATACTTCATTTGCCAGGTCCAAAAGCGATAGATATTGCACACAAAGTTGACAAGAAACAAATTTACATATAATCGCAATGATAGTTATTACAGACAAGCCCATAAATTTAATAATAGACGAATAGCTAGAACGATCATTCATGCAAATAAGTCATATAATCAATTTAACGAACAATTTGTCTATTAGTTATTATTGTTCCAGAGCACTAACCGGGCACTAACCGGGTGAAACAGTGTGGCATTACTAGAGACTGTATCCCTGCAACTGATGTACCTTATGAATTGTCAGCCATAAATGGAGTGTGATCCTGGCCGTACAGGGCCGCCACTAGGAATTTTGGGGCCCCTGACTTAACCATTGATCAGGGCCCCCCTTGACATGTGCAATTTTTGACCAAGTGACTAAAACATATATGCACTTTATTCTTAAGTGTAGTCAAACTTGGAAATGTTGTAAAGTAGGTAGTAACACACAAACACAGAAACACACAGACACACTCATACACTGAAACACACACACTCACACATAAGGATTCACATATAGACACCCTAGCAGACACACAAAGAAACACACAAACACACTCAGACACAGACACTCAGCACTTGTTTACATTGACCTGACAAGTAATGAGGTAGACTACAGTTTTGTCAAAAAAGGAGATTTAGAAAACAATATGGAGTTGTGATTATCTTTTTGTCAAGGAAGATGCCAACTAAATGATGACAACAGCATGCAGTGACTGAAAGGAAGGGCCCTGAACTGCCTAAACAATAATTTATAGGTTAAATGTTGGATTTGTGACTTCCAGAAAAGTCTCATTAGTCTCAAAGTCTGTAGAAAGATGTGAATAATCAGTAGTAAGGTCAAAATGTCCTAAAAAGGAACAGACAATGGACACACACACACATAAACTCAAACACAAACTTGCACATACACCCAAGGAAACACCGACAGAGACAGCCTCAGAAAACACACAAAGACATACACACCCACACCCACAGAAAACACACCAAAACATACACACACAGAGAGACAACCAGATAAAACACAGAAAGACATACATACACACCCTCACTGAGACATCCACAGAAAACACACAAAGACATACACACACTCTCACAGAGACACTCACAGAAAATGCACAGACATACACACACTCTCACAGAGACAACCACAGAAAACACATACCCTCACAGAGACATCCACCGAAAACAAAGACAAACATACATACACACACCCACCCTCACAGAGACATCCACAGAAAACACAGAGACATACACACCCACCCTCACAGAGGCATCAAGAGAAAATACACAAAGACATACATACACACACCCTCAAAGAGACACCCATAGAAAAAGCACAAAGACATACGCACACACCCTCACAGACATCCACAGAAAATGCACAAAGAGATACACACCCACCCTCACAGAGAGACCGACAGAAAAAACATACACACACACTCATAGAGACACAAGCAAAAGCACAAAGACATAAACACAGACACCCACAGAAACACTCACAGTAAGTAACATTTCTGCACATTGCATCCCCTAAATCAACAGTGTGTGACATGCATGATAAAAAAATTGCAGAAATTAAGAGATCACTTTTTAAAGAATCATATTTGTAAATGTGCAAACAAAAATAATTCTGTGAATTCAAAATTGTACATTAATGATCTGGGTAGATGGCTAGATGAAGAAAAGTACTTTTAAAAGGTTGACATATGTTTGTTTGTTTTTTCCCCATTTTCCCCAACCAAGAGCACCAGTTCAAATATAGTGTACAAATGTTCCCAACTGTCAGCTGTACTTATGGATTTTGAAAATGCTGTACTCTATATGGTCTTGGTGGAACCATAAGCTGTGGTACTCATACCATTAGATCTGGTTAAATGCAGGATTTAGGCTTTTTGTATGTATTTCAAAATTAAGTCAGCTGTAGTGTAAACTGAACAGTTTTAAGTTAACTTGTCTCATTTCAAACACTGAGCAATCTTAGTCTGAGAGTATAACATTTTATACAGATGTAAAAATCTTAGATAAAATGCCTCCTTGCATCTGGAAAGTCCTTGCATAAAGGGGCAGTAAACTGGAATGTAATATATATATATATATATATATATATATATATATATATATATATATATAAAAATAAAAAATGCATATCTGCCAAAAGGGCACCTACCATTTGTGTATTGAGGAGGAAACATTTCTGCATGGCTTTAAATATAGAATTTCTACAGCATTGTCAAATAATCATAAATATACTGCTGATAAAAAAATGTGTTTTTATGGACCTCTGGCCCCACCATACAACTACTACCACACTGAAGTTACAATCTGAAATTGCACAAAGAAATAAAAAACATTTACTATGTAAGTCCTACCTCCTCTGCAATGCTGTCTGACTCAGGCAAACACTGTACAAACAAAGTGTCAAGTCTGTCTCACACTGTGCATAGGGGTTTAGTGCACACTCAGAAATCCTCTCAAATGCTAATACTTTACTCCTTGTAATAACATGTCCCATGCTCAATTAGCACTCTGCTGAAGTTCCCACTGGTGGCTGCCAAAATTATATAAAAAAAATGGTTTTTTTTTTAGTTGTTCTTGCCTCATGGGGCCCCCCTGGTGGTGGCCCTGTGGCCGTAAGTTATGTAAACATCTGATGTGTCTGTGAAATGCCTTTTTTCATTTTTAATCCTGTAAATGCAATCTTAGCAGGGCTGTGTTTGTATTAAATTCTTGCCCACTACCTTGACTCATGCTGCGCTGTGTGTTTCTTGTACTTCTAGTTTTCTTCTCTCATGTGGAACCAAGGCACCAGTGATTATTAACACATAGCCGCAAACGAGGAGAAAAAAGAGGGTCTGAAATACTGTTTGTTTGGAGTTCTTATCAAAAACTTGGGACACCACAGTCTCCTTCACTTGTGTTTGTTACCATTTGTACAGCAGCAAACAAACACGCAAGTACTGTAATTTTATTTGTAACAGACTCCTATTCAACATACCTCGTGGAAAGTCTATTTTTTATGAATTGTTTTTAACTATTTTATATGGATTATACCACGTATTAATGTGATTATATTACACTACTTAGCACCTTTAGGGTTATTTCTGTACTCAGTGCACTGATATATTTTGTATGTTGTTTTTTGACCGTTATAATAATACACATTTTACCTCTGTGATAACCTTCGGCTAGATTTAGAGTTCTGCGGCCAAAGGGGTGCGTTAGCTACGCGTGCTTTTTTTCCCCCGCACCTTTTAAATACAGCTGGTATTAAGAGTTCACAGAATGGCTGCGTTAGGCTCCAAAAAAAGGGAGCGTATAGCATATTTACCGCCACTGCAACTCTAAATACCAGCATGGCTTACGGACGCGGCCAGCTTAAAAAACGTGCTCGTGCACGATTCCCCCATAGAAAACAATGGGGCTGTTTGAGCTGAAAAAAAACCTAACACCTGCAAAAAAGCAGCGTTCAGCTCCTAACGCAGCCCCATTGTTTTCTATGGGGAAACACTTCCTACGTCTGCACCTAACACTCTAACATGTACCCCAAGTCTAAACACCCCTAACTTTACACTTATTAACCCCTAATCTGCCGCCCCCGCTATCGCTGACCCCTGCATATTATTATTAACCCCTAATCTGCCGCTCCGTACACCGCCGCAACCTACATTATACCTATGTACCCCTAATCTGCTGCCCCTAACATCGCCGACACCTATATTATATTTATTAACCCCTAATATGCCCCCCACAACGTCACCGCCAGCTACCTACAATAATTAACCCCTAATCTGCCGAACGGATCTCGCCGCTACTCTAATAAATGGATTAAACCCTAAAGCTAAGTCTAACCCTAACACTAACACCCCCCTAAATTAAATATAATTTAAATCTAACGAAATAAATTAACTCTTATTATATAAATTATTCCTATTTAAAGCTAAATACTTACCTGTAAAATAAACCCTAATATAGCTAAAATATAAATTATAATTATATTGTAGCTATTTTAGGATTAATATTTATTTTACAGGCAACTTTGTAATTATTTTAACCAGGTACAATAGCTATTAAATAGTTAATAACTATTTAATAGTTACCTAGTTAAAATAATTACAAAATTACCTGTAAAATAAATCCTAACCTAAGTTACAATTAAACCTAACACTACACTAGCAAAAAATTAATTAAATAAAATACCTACAATTAAATACAATTAAACCTAACACTACACTATCAATAAATTAATTAAATACAATACCTACAAATAACTACAATTAAATAAACTAACTAAAGTACAAAAAATAAAAAAGAACTAAGTTACAAAAAAATAACAAAAATATTTACAAACATTAGAAAAATATTACAACAATTTTAAACTAATTACATCTACTCTAAGCCCCCTAATAAAATAACAAAGACCCCCAAAATAAAAAAATGCCCTACCCTATTCTAAATTACTAAAGTTCAAAGCTCTTTTACCTTACCAGCCCTGAACAGGGCCCTTTGCGGGGCATGCCCCAAGAAGTTCAGCTCTTTTGCCTGTAAAAAAAAACATACAACACCCCCCCCAACATTACAACCCACCACCCACATACCCCTAATCTAACCCAAACCCCCCTTAAATAAACCTAACACTAAGCCCCTGAAGATCATCCTACCTTGTCTTCACCATGCCAGGTATCACCGATCCGTCCTGGCTCCAAAATCTTCATCCAACCCAAGCGGGGGCTGGCGATCCATCATCCGGTGGCTGAAGAGGTCCAGAAGAGGCTCCAAAGTCTTCATCCTATCCGGGAAGAAGAGGCGATCCGGACCGGCAACCATCTTGATCCAAGCGGCATCTTCTATCTTCATCCGATGACGACCGGCTCCATCCTGAAGACCTCCACCGCGGACCCATCTTCTTCCGGCGACGTCCAACTGAAGAATGACGGTTCCTTTAAGGGACGTCATCCAAGATGGCGTCCCTCGAATTCCGATTGGCTGATAGGATTCTATCAGCCAATCGGAATTAAGGTAGGAATATTCTGATTGGCTGATGGAATCAGCCAATCAGAATCAAGTTCAATCCGATTGGCTGATCCAATCAGCCAATCAGATTGAGCTCGCATTCTATTGGCTGATCGGAACAGCCAATAGAATGCGAGCTCAATCTGATTGGCTGATTGGATCAGCCAATCGGATTGAACTTGATTCTGATTGGCTGATTCCATCAGCCAATCGGAATTCGAGGGACGCCATCTTGGATGACGTCATTTAAAGGAACCGTCATTCGTCGTTCAGTCGTCGGCCAGGATGGATGTTCCGCGTCGGAGGTCTTCAGGATCCTGCCGCTCCGCTCCGGATGGATGACCATAGAAGATCCCGCTTGGATGAAGACTTTAATCGGATGGAAGACCTCTTCTGCCCCGCTTGGATGAAGACTTCAGCCGGATCATGGACCTCTTCAGCCCCCCGCTTGTGCTTGGATCAGGACATCAGAGGAGCTCTTCTGGACAGATCGGTGAACCCGGTGAGGTGAAGACAAGGTAGGAAGATCTTCAGGGGCTTAGTGTTAGGTTTATTTAAGGGGGGTTTGGGTTAGATTAGGGGTATGTGGGTGGTGGGTTGTAATGTTGGGGGGCTTGGGTATTGTATGTTTTTTTTACAGGCAAAAGAGCTGAACTTCTTGGGGCATGCCCCGCAAAGGGCCCTGTTCAGGGCTGGTAAGGTAAAAGAGCTTTGAACTTTAGTAATTTAGAATAGGGTAGGGCATTTTTTTTATTTTGGGGGGCTTTGTTATTTTATTAGGGGGCTTAGAGTAGGTGTAATTAGTTTAAAATTGTTGTAATATTTTTCTTATGTTTGTAAAAAAAAAATTATTTTTTGTAACTTAGTTCTTTTTTATTTTTTGTACTTTAGCAAGTTTATTTAATTGTATTTATTTGTAGGTATTGTATTTAATTTATTTATTGATAGTGTAGTGTTAGGTTTAATTGTAGATAATTATAGGTATTTTATTTAATTAATTTATTGATAGTGTAGTGTTAGGTTAATTGTAGGTAATTGTAGGTAGTTTATTTAATTAATTTAATGATAGTATAGTGTTAGGTTTAATTGTAACTTAGGTTAGGATTTATTTTACAGGTAATTTTGTAATTATTTTAACTATTTTAGCTATTAAATAGTTCTTAACTATTTAATAGCTATTGTACCTGGTTAAAATAAATACAAAGTTACCTGTAAAATAAATATTAATCCTAAAATAGCTATAATATAATTATAATTTATATTGTAGCTATATTAGGATTTATTTTACAGGTAAGTATTTAGCTTTAAATAGGAATAATTTATTTAATAAGAGTTAATTAATTTCGTTAGATTTAAATTATATTTAATTTAGGGGGGTGTTAGTGTTAGGGTTAGACTTAGCTTTAGGGGTTAATACATTTATTAGAATAGCGGTGAGCTCCAGTCGGCAGATTAGGGGTTAATGTTTGAAGTTAGGTGTCGGCGATGTTAGGGAGGGCAGATTAGGGGTTAATACTATTTATTATAGGGTTAGTGAGGCGGATTAGGGGTTAATAACTTTATAATAATAGCGGTGCGGTCCGGTCGGCAGATTAGGGGTTAATAAGTGTAGGCAGGTGGAGGCGACGTTGTGGGGGGCAGATTAGGGGTTAATACATATAATATAGGGGTCGGCGATGTTAGGGCAGCAGATTAGGGGTACATAGGGATAATGTAAGTAGCGGCGTTTTACGGAGCTGCAGATTATGGGTTAATAATAATATACAGGGGTCAGCGATAGCGGGGGCGGCAGAATAGGGGTTAATAAGTGTAAGGTTAGGGGTGTTTAGACTCGGGGTACATGTTAGAGTGTTAGGTGCAGACGTAGGAAGTGTTTCCCCATAGCAAACAATGGGGCTGCGTTAGGAGCTGAACGCGGCTTTTTTGCAGGTGTTAGGTTTTTTTTCAGCTCAAACAGCCCCATTGTTTTCTATGGGGGAATCGTGCACGAGCACGTTTTTGAAGCTGGCCGCGTCCGTAAGCCATGCTGGTATTTAGAGTTGCAGTGGCGGTAAATATGCTATACGCTCCCTTTTTTTGGAGCCTAACGCAGCCATTCTGTGAACTCTTAATACCAGCGGTATTTAAAAGGTGCGGGGGAAAAAAAGCACGCGTAGCTAACGCACCCCTTTGGCCGCAGAACTCTAAATCTAGCCGAAGGTTATCACAGAGGTAAAATGTGTATTATTATAACGGTCAAAAAACAACATACAAAATATATCAGTGCACTGAGTACAGAAATAAACCTAAAGGTTTTTTTTCAGCTCAAACAGCTCCATTGTTTCCTATGGGGGAATCGTGCATGAGCACGTTTTTGAGGCTGGCCGCTTGCGTAAGCAACTCTGGTATCGAGAGTTGCAGTGGCGTTAAATATGCTCTACGCTCCTTTTTTGGAGCCTAACGCAGCCTTTATGTGGACTCTCAATACCAGAGTTATTTTTATGGTGCGGCCAGAAAAAAGCCGGCGTTAGCTTTTCGGGTCGTTACCGACAAAACAGATTTTTTCTGACAAATTTAAAAAGTTCCTTCAATTTCCCTGCCACCCTGTATTATATGACAGCCATCAGGGAATCAGAGACTCATATACGTATACACTGTGAACACTTGAACATGCTCAGTAGTAGCTGGTGCCTCAGAAAGTGTGCATATAAAGTATAAAAAGTAAATTAGATTTTTTTTTTTTTTTTTTTTTTAAATTGCATGCTCTGAATTATTAAAGTTTAATTATAATGTTGGTGTCCCCTTAATGACTGAAATGACTAACCAAAACAAATTAGTTTAAAAAAAAAACAAAAAAACAAAAAAGAAAAAGACATTTTATTTTTTTATTCATATAATTTTTATTGAGGCAATAAAGAAATACAGATATTCAATATAATACGATTTGTAAGCTTAACATGTATCACTTTGGACAAATGTTATGGAACAACATACATAATACAAGACACAGTGTTCTGTAAGGGTCGTTATAGGACTACATAATAAAAAAAAACTATAATAATGTCTCAATATATTGTATTCTGTATGAAGAAACTGAATAACCAGTACAGCGCCTCATTTTTGAAAATATTTTTTAACAATATACAGATTTATATATATCCTCATAACATATAATAAAACAACTAGCGAATTGTTGTCCCCAAATTGTAGATAAAGGCCTCTCATGGACCTCTAAGAAGATAATCGGCTAGATTACGAGTTTTGTGGTATGAGTGAAAAAGCAGCATTAAGGCTCTTTTTCACTACCGCTAGTATTACAAGTCTTGCAGGTATTTCTGTACCGCACACTTTTTTGGCCGTAACGCAACATAACTACCGCAGCTTTCCAAAAGTCCTTTTTCAATGTGACTTCCATATCGCCGGTATTATGAGTCTGCCTGTCCAGCCAAAAAGTGAGCGGTACAGCCTATACCGCCAAGATCCATACCGTAAACTGAAAGTCAGTAGTTATGGGTTTTACGCTACAAAGCTGTAGCATAAAACTCATAACTAAAGTGCTAAAAACTACACTAACACCCATAAACTACCTATTAACCCCTAAACCAAGGACCTCCCGCATCGCAAACACTAAAATAAAATGATTAACCCCTAATATGCCGCTCCGGACTTCGCCGTCACTAGAATAAACATATTAACCCCTAAACTGCTACACTCCAGCATCGCAAACACTAGTTAAATTTTATTAACCCCTACTTTGCTGTCCCTAACATCGCTGCAACCTACATTACAGTTATTAACCCCTAATCTACCGCCCCAATGTCGCCGCCACCTACCTACACTTAATAACCCCTAATCTGCCGCCCCCAATGTTGCCACCACCTACATTACAGTTATTAACCCCTAATCTCACTTACATTTGGACAGACGGAAGGGGCAGGCTACACGCACTAACGTAAGCGTGACGTAGGCGCACCAACAACGCGCCAAGTTGGGCTGCGCGAGACGCCACGAGTCAGGCGTTCTCGCTTGGGATACAGCCCGATACGAGGAGGCTGCAGGGAGAGATCTGAGGCTGACAGGGTCCACAGCCGTTGGGCACAGACCTCACCAAACGGGCCAACTCGCAGGCATACAAGTCTGGCTCCTTAGGTGAAGTCTGCGGTGGGGGAGGCATCTCAAGGTAAAGTAAGATTTCTCTTTGGTATTAGTGACTGCGTGTGCCAAGTATAGTAAGCTTTTCTGCAATCACTGCCCTGTGTAATGCCAACCCCCGCGGCACCTTCACCAGGGGTCGGTTCCCAGATATTTCTTTTCTCTTGGAAGTTTGTAGCTGCTGTACTGCACTAATCAAGAGGTGCTGATACCCCTTTTCTGAATATTAGGATCTGTGGAAAGGAGGGTGTTGTATTTTAATGTGTTATGACCCCCAATATATACATTTCAAGACTGTCTTAAAGAAAGGAGGAAAATAAGGAGAAAGAGAAAGGGAAAAAAGGGACCTGTAGGTTTAAACGCCTGAAATTAACAGTTGCAGAAAGGGCTCATATAAGTCTATATTCATTTGAAAGTCATCTGGCAAGTTTAGAAGGAGCGGTTGTTAAACAGCGTACTGGGCTGCTGTAAAAGGCTCAGTCTGTCTAACTTGGCATATCACTGCCGCAATGTTTGTGAGTACCCTGTGCATTACTTCTTGAGTGATAGAACAGTGCTATGTCTCTATGGTTTTACACATGTGGAGCGCATGTTTTTCTTTTTTCTCTCTCCTGTCTTGCACGAGGTTAAATGGTAGAGATCTGGGAAACAGCGAGTTGGGCTGCTGAAAAAGGTCCAGCCTGCATGAATAGGCACGTTAAGGTGCCGCAATTTTTGTGAGTATGATGTGTTAGCTATACTTGATACAATAGGAGTACAGAAGCAGTCTCACACACGTATCTTATATTTTCTGTTATATCTATATGGCCTTACTCCCTGCGTCTGGTGCAAGCGGAGTTCAGTGACTGCCAAGTGATAAGCGAGCTGGGCTGCTGTTGAAGGTCCAGCCTGCGTCTAGCGGCACGATAGAATGCCTTAGCAAATTGTGAGTACCTAGAGCACTGTATTACTAGGCTGAAATGGGGAGCAACTGATACACACATGAGGCGGTTTCTCTTTTGTTTTCTCCGTATAGCACGGGCACCTGAGGTTGCGACTTTATAAGGATCAATAATACACCTGCTGAGAATCCATCAAGTAGAAAGCAATCTTTCTCTCCTATTTTCTGGCTATTCCGAAAGAATCTGTGGAGAAGATAACGGCTGCAAGAGTCGCAAGTTTTATATCTATATCAGAATGCTTAGAATATCTATGTGCATTATTTAATAACTGCTTATTCCTCTATTTAGCTAAGAGCAATTAACAGCCTGACTTTTGTTTATTTTGCTATGAAACTCGGTATTGTGGGCTAGATAGACCGTATTCGTCAGCACAGAGTAGGGAGTATTAATACTCTAAAAAGGAAGGAAAAAAGGGAAAGAAAGAGGGAAAATAAAGAGAAGGGAAGGAAAAAGAAAAGAAGAAAAATAAAGAGAAGGAGGAAAGGGAAAAAACAAAACAAAAAAAAAACTAGCTTGATATGGGAATATGCGATATATCTGAATTTGAATTGTATATTTAAGCTCAGGTTATCTTTAGAGTCAGCCTAAGGGTTTAAAGATTAAAACTCTTTATAACCGTCCTTAATGGATAAATATCTTCTTTCTTCTGCATATAATAAATCAGCAAATATGGCGAGCAGAAGGCAGCAAGAGAAAAGGATAATTAGACGCAGCACTGAAAATAGCCAGGAGGTTTTGCAAGATAATGCGGCAGAAGTAGTTAATAACTCTGAATTATTAAAACAAATAAGTGATTTATTTTTACCCAGATTTGAGGCAATCCAGATAAGTGTTGACACATTGTCGCAGGAGCTAAAGCAGATGATAACTAGAATTGGATTGGCTGAGCAGTGGATTTCAGACCTAGAAGATAGGGATATAGAGAAAGATAAGGATTTAGTTTATATTCAGAAACAAGTTAAATTTCTTAGCGATAAGGTTGAGGACCTAGAAAACAGGTCTAGGAGGTATAATTTAAGAGTGATCGGGGTCTCGGAAGCAATATCTGATAAGGAGTTAATCCATTTTGCCTCATCTCAATTACCAACCTTATTAAACATCAATGAGTCGACTCACAATTTCACAGTAGAAAGAGCACATAGGTTAGGCAGGGTAAGGGATGAAGAAGATGGTAAAAATAGACCTAGGCCAATCATTATTAAGTACTTAAATTTTCAGGAGAAAGTCAAAATTTTGCAAGCATTTAGAGCGCAGAAAGAAGTTTTTTTTCAAAGTAAAAAAATATAAATTTTTCAAGATTTTGCGTTTGAGACTTCTAACAAGAGGAAGCTCTGTGCACCTATATGCTCACATTTGATTCAGGAAGGAAGGGTAGTTAGGTTGTTATATCCAGCTAGAATAAGTATCCAGACCAAAGAAGGATTCAGGATTTTTGAGAATCCTCAAGATTTGGAAAGTTTTTTGAAAATAGAACAATGAAGTATGTAGGTGATGTACAGGTTATTGTCGTAGGCAGGTATATTAGATGTTATTGCCAAGGTGATTAATGAAGAGAAACACAAACATGGTGATAAATTGTTGGGGGTTATTATGTATAAATGTTGTGATAAACTGGTGGGTTTTTGTTTTTGTTCTTGCCCCTTTTTTTTTTTTTTCTTTCTTTCTTTTTTCTCACCTCCCCCCCCCCCAGCTTAAATATATCTCTATCTAGGAACATCAAATGAAGTTCAAGTATGGTGGAGGTATGTAGATTTGGCTCTTGGAATGTGGGAGGGTTCACCTCCCCAATCAAAAGGAAGGGAATACTACAATATCTCAATAAGCTTAAAATAGATATAGGTTTTTTACAGGAGACCCATTTAAATGAGTTTGAAAGTCAGAAACTTAAATGGGGCTGGGTGGGTGAAGTAATCTACTCAGCAGGGGTACAACGCAAGAGGGGAGTAGCTATAGTGTTTAGAAAATCTCTAAAGTATAAAATTCTGAAACAAGATATTGACCAACAAGGAAGATATATAATACTTGAACTGGAATTAGGTGCAAGGAAAATAGTGCTATGTAATGTCTACGGCCCGAACATAAAGAAAAGCGTATTTTGGGAGTTTTTACAAGCTAAATTATTGGAGTATAACCAAAATATTATTTTGGGAGGGGATTTAAATTTGATAGCTTCTAGAGCCTTAGATAGAAGCTCGAAGGGGAATGAGGCCCCAACAGGATCTAAAGATGTCAAAAATTTTAAAAAATTCTGCTTCAATCTAGGCCTATTGGATATTTGGAGGAATATGCACCCAGATGGCAAAGAATTTACTTGTTTGTCTACTGCATACAAATCTTTATCACGCATAGATATGTTTTTAATCAGTAACAAACTGTTCTCTTTGGCAAAAAAGGCAGAAATCATGCCAATTACTATATCAGACCATGCCCCAATTACTCTCTCTATGTCAATTATGAAACCAAATCCTGGGAATTATAGATTACATTTTCCAACATATTTATATAATAACTTAAAATTTCGCAGATTTTTGATAGAAAAATGAAACATATATTATAACAATAATATAGGCTCTGTAACAAATATAGAAATGATCTGGCAAGCTTTTAAAGCAGTAATAAGGGGTGAGGTATTAGCATATGTAACTAAAGTAAAAAGGAAAAATGATTCGTATTGGATCCAACTTACTAAACAGTTGATTAATAAATATCAAACGTATGCTACAGATAATAGCGAATGTAATTGGCGGAATTATCTAGAAGCGAAAAAACAGAGAGATAATTGGTATATGGTTAAAGAGACACAGCATGAGCTAAAGAGGAACAGTAATTTCATGCAGTTTGGGAACAAGATAGGAAAATTTCTGGCCAGATTAGTAAACACAAGGAAAGCGAATAGCACTATTTCCTCATTTAAGAGTAAACAGAAATTATGCACGCTCCCTCAGGATATTCTAGAGGAATTTCTGCAATATTTTAAGCGTCTTTATCAGGATCAGCCCATTGATAGGCATAATAAAGATAGGTTCTGGGAAAGGGTTAAATTACCCCAGCTAGCTAATGAGAAGCTAGAATTTTTGAATTCCCCAATATCGGAAGAGGAGATTAAAAACTCTATCATTAAACTGAAATTAAACAAAGCACCAGGTCCGGATGATCTCCCCAGTGAACTATATAAGTTATATAAGATCCTTGTGGATGAGATTACTTGTGGATGAGATTACCCCTACTCTACATAAGGTTTTTAATTATTTTTTTCAGGAAAATAAAATACCTTCTAAATATTTTACAAAATCCAGAATAATACTAATATATAAACAAGGTAAAAACAGAGAAGCAATGGAGTCATATAGGCCCATTTCTCTGCTTAATGCTGATTATAAAATATTAACACATATATTAGCAAATAGACTTCAAACAGTGATAAGGGAATTGATCCACCCAGATCAAACTGGTTTTATTAAAGGCAGAACACTTGTCAATAATCTTAGGAAATTAGAGATAGCAATCAATTATTGCGAATCAAAGAAGGAAAGAAGAGTAGAATTAACAGAAGATGCAGCAGTGATCTCGATAGATACACAAAAAGCGTTTGATACGCTACTGTGGGATCATATGTTCACGACTATTACCAATTTTGGTATTAAAGGTAAATTCTCTCAGACTATTGCAGTACTATATTCTAATCCAGGGGCAACATTAAGTGTTAATTCATTAATGTCAGAGCAATTCTCTCTTTACCGTGGGACAAGACAAGGCTGTCCGCTATCCCCACTTCTTTTTAATTTAGCGCTAGAGCCTTTAGCTATATTCTTCCGGGAGAATCTATTAGGGATTAATGTTGAAGGCCATAGAATTAATCAAGCTATTTATGCGGATGATCTTCTTATTTTTGCTCAAAATCTTAATTATAACTTACCTATAATTATGGAAGCCTTAGATTCTTTTCACTCCTTCTCTGGTTTCGCAATTAATAAGGAAAAATCTGAACTTATGTGGCTTATCAAACTAAAAAACTCTCCAGAAATCCCTTTCAAAGAGGCTAAAGATCATATTACATATTTAGGGATACAATTTGCATCTAATTCTGAAAGATGGTATAGTCTAAATTTTGTACCTGCTATTGCAGCATTCAAGGAAGATCTAGAACGGTGGAGAAATCGGCCTCTCATTATCAGGCCGAATTCACTTAATTAGGATGGTTTCCTTACCAAAATTTATCTATCTATTCCAGGCTCTACCAATTTTATTGCTAAGGAAGGACCGGGTATTAATCAACAAACTGATGGCACAATTTATCTGGGGATACAGGAAGCCTAGGATCGTGCTTAAACGGCTGTTCGCAAGGAAAGAGGTGGTAGGGATGGCGGTACCTGACTTTGAATCATATAACATAGCATCTAATTTAAAATTTGTCTGGGACTGGTTTACCGAGAAGGGCCAATTTTCCATTCTGAAAATTGAAGAAGCCCTAGCAGCTCCTTATGCTCTCAAAGCTCTGGTACATATGCCCCCGAAATTAATCCCCAAAGAAACAAAAAGGATGCTAATCATAGATCAACCAATACGGGCCTGGCGCCATTTTTGCTCTAGAATAGGGATCAACTACAGAGGATCACCCTTCTTAACGATTAGTGGTAACCCTGAATTTCAGGAAGGTTACGACTCAGAGAGATTTAAAGCATGGTCAGACTTGGGGATAAATTATACTGGCAACTTCTCAAGAGAGAAGAGAATTCTATTAAAACCTTTGATGACTGTAAAGAAGAATTCAACATGCCAAATCATCTCTTTTTCTCATACTTGCAACTACGTCATTATGTAGAACAGTGTAAGAAAATGAAGGCAATTGAATGGGATAATGCCACACTTAGACAAATAATCAATATCTATCAGGTAGGGAAATTCTCGATTTCATACTCCTATCAAGCTTTACTAATAACTCAAGAACAAAGCAATTTAAGGTATTTAGCACTAAAATGGGATTCAGTTTGTAATAATCAGGTGGAATTAGATCTAATGAAAAACTCCGGCGACAGAGTCGTAAAAGCGATGAAGGGTGAATATTTTAGGGAACAACAGGTCAAGATCCTTTATCAAAGTTATTTCACACTGGGCTGGCAGGCCCGTTGGGATAAAGGGAATAGGAAGATTTTCTGTAGCAAATGTAAATATTTTGCAGCAGATATGATTCATCTCTTTTGGCTATGTCCAATAATACAAAGATTCTGGGGGAACATCTCATTCTGGGCTTCTAAAGTTCTGAATCAACATTTTCAGGTAAACAGGCGTGTCGTTTTTTTCTTGCTGACTCAGGAGGAAGCAGGCTCGAATTATTTATTAATAAATACAGTAGTTTTAATGGGAAGAAAACTCATATTGAAATACTGGCAGTCAAATAAGGAACCCAAATTCTCTGAATTTAAAAACGGGATAGTACATCAATTGTTCTTGGAGCAAGCTTCAGTGCATGTACATATAGACAATAATATTAGGCTTTTTATGATTAAGTGGGGAATATTTATCAAGACACTAGAACAGGAAACTCAAAAAATGATCTTGCAGCCTTTTAGGAACTCCCTTTACATCCTAGAAGCGAATGTAAGAGGAGAGTGGCAACTTAGCTGAGTCCCTTTTTTTTTTGTTTTGTTTTGTTTCTGTTTTATTTATTTTGTTTTGCTCTGTTGTTGTCTGTGGGATTTTAGGTTTGGAAAATATGCCAATATAGAATATGTTTTGCTGGAGGGGTGAAGGTGCTTATTTTTATTTCAGCCTGTTATCGAATTCTAAAATGTAGTTCAGTTTAGATATGTATTCATGGGTTGATGGGCACTTATAGTTTTTGAACTTGTGTAGATCTATAATTGTCCACGAATGCTGTAATCCATGCTCCCTCTTTTTGTTTTTTTTTGTTCTAATGGAACTCTCTGTTAAACTGTTTCTTTTTGGTATATAATAAAAAAGTAAAAAAAATAAAAAAAAACCCTAATCTGCCGCCCCCAACATCTCCACCACCTACCTACGCTTGTTAACCCCTAATCTGCCGCCCCCAATGTCACCACCACCTACATTACAGTTATTAACCCCTAATCTGCCGCCCCCAACGTCGCCACCACTATACTAAAGTTATTAACCCCTAAACCTAACCCTAAGTCTAACCCTAACACCCACTAACTTTAATATAATTAAAATAAATAATTAAATATTCCTATCATTAACTAAATAATTCCTATTTAAAACTAAATACGTACCTATAAAATAAACCCTAAGATAGCTACAATATAACTAATAGTTACATTGTATCTATCTTAGGTTTTATTTTTATTTTACAGGCAAGTTTGTATTTATTTTAACTAGGTAGACTAGTTAGTAAATAGTTATTAACTATTTACTAACGGCCTAGCTAAAATAAATAAAAATTTACCTGTAAAATAAAACCTAACCTGTCTTACACTAACGCCTAACCTTACACTACAATTACATAAATTACAAAAAAAAACCCACTAAATTACACAAAATAAAAAATAAATTATCAGATATTTAAACTAATTACACCTAATCTAATAGCCCTATCAAAATACCCCCCCCCCCAAATAAAAACCCCCTAGCATAAACTAAACTGCTAATAGCCCTTAAAAAGGGCCTTTTGCTGGGCTTTGCCCCAAAGAAATCAGCTCTTTTACCTGCAAAAAAAATACAAACAACCTCTCAACAGTAAAACCCACCACCCACACAACCAACCCCCCAAATAAAAACCTAACTAAAAAAACATTAGCTCCCCATTGCCCTGAAAAAGGCATTTGTATGGGAATTGCCCTTAAAAGGGCATTTAGCTCTTTTTCCGCCTAAACCCTTATCTCATCCTCATCAAGCCGGGAGAAGTCTTCATCCAAGCGGGCAGAAGTCCTCAACGAATCCAGGAGAAGTCTTCATCCAAGCGGCAAGAACTGGTCCTCCAGGCTGGCAGAAGTCTTCATCCAGACGGCATCTTCTATCTTCATCCATCCGATGTGAAGCGGCTCGATCTTCAAGACATCCGGCACGGAGCATCCTCTTCAGCCAATCAGCCAATAGGATTGAAGCTCAATCCTATTGGCTGATTGCATTTTTTTACCTTTAATTCCGATTGGCTAATAGAATTCTATCAGCCAATCGGAATTCAAAGGACGCCATCTTGGATGATGTCATTTAAAGGGACCTTCATTCTTCAAGAAGATTGAAGAGGATGCTCCGCGCCAGATGTCTTGAAGATGGAGCCGCTCCGTGCCGGATGGATGAAGATAGAAGATGCCGTCTGGATTAAGACTTCTGCCCACCTGGAGGACCACTTCTTGCCACTTGGATGAAGACTTCTCCTGGATTCGTTGAGGACTTCTGCCCGCTTGGATGAAGACTTCTCCCGGCTTGATGAGGATGGATGTCCGGTCTTCAAAAACTGTGTATCTTCGGGGGTTAGTGTTCGTTTTTTTTAAGGGTTTATTGGGTGGGTTTTATTTTTAGATTAGGGTTTAGGCAGAAAAAGAGCTAAATGCCCTTTTAAGGGAAATGCCCATACAAATGCCCTTTTCAGGGCAATGGGGAGCTTAGGTTTTTTTAGTTAGGTTTTTATTTGGGGGGTTGGTTGTGTGGGTGGTGGGTTTTACTGTTGGGAGGTTGTTTATATATTTTTTTACAGGTAAAAGAGCTGATTTCTTTGGGACAATGCACAGCAAAAGGCCCTTTTTAAGGGCTATTGGCAGTTTAGTTTAGGCTAGGGTTTTTTTATTTTGGGGGCCTTTTTTTATTTTGATAGGGCTATTAGATTAGGTGTAATTAGTTTAAATATCTGATAATTTATTTTTTATTTTTTATTTTGTGTAATTTAGTGTTTGTTTTTTGTAATTTAGCTAATTGTATTTAATTAATGTAATTTATTTAATTATAGTTTAAGGTTAGGTGTTAGTGTAACTCAAGTTAGGTTTTATTTTACAGGTAAATTTGTATTTATTTTAGCTAGGTAGTTAGTAAATAGTTAATAACTATTTACTAACTATTCGGCCTAGTTAAAATAAATACAAACAGCTGTGAAATAAAAATAAAACCTAAGATAGCTTCAATGTAACAATTATTTATATTGTAGCTAGCTTAGGGTTTATTTTACAGGTAAGTATTTAGTTTTAAATAGGAATTATTTAGTTATTAATAGTAGGTTTTATTTAGATTTATTTTAATTACATTAAAGTTAGGGGATGTTAGGGTTAGAATTAGGGGTTAATAACTTTAGTATAGTGGCGGCGACGTTGGGGGCAGCAGATTAGGGGTTAATAAGTGTAGGTAGGTAGCGACGACATGGGGGCAGCAGAAAAGTGGTTAATAAGTGTAGGTAGGTGGCGGCGATGTCGGGGTGGCAGATTAGGGGTTAATACGTATAATGTAGGTGGTGGCGATGTCGGGGGTGGCAGATTAGGGGTTAATAAGTATAATTTAGGTGTCAGCGATGTCAGGGGCAGCAGATTAGGGCACGTAAAACCAGCTCACCGCAGCGTTGGTATTGGAGTGTGGTATGGAGCTCAATTTTGTTCAACCCTCACTTCTTGCCTTCTAACGCCGGGTTTTTGTAAACCTGTAATACCATCACTGTAGGTAAGTGAGCGGTGACAATAACTTGCAAGTTAGCACCGCACCGCTCATAATGCAAAACTCGTAATCTAGCCGAAAGTTAGCTAAGGGGGAGTTTGTGGGGAATGAAGAAAGCTAAAGGTATGGTTTTTAAGGGATGCATTTTCTTATGCTTACCTTGTAAGCTATGTCTCTGGGCTGGAGGGGGGGGTAACGTGAGCTGAAAAGTGCTATGTGAGCTATACTGCCTATATAGAATATTTCATGCTAATGAACTTACTGATCGATTCTTACAAAGGGGTTATAAGAAAAATAACCTTGAAAGTGCTAAAAATTAAGTTGTTGTTTTAGAAAGAGATTCCCTGTTTTCGCAAACTAGGAAGCAAAATTCCTTGGAGAAAAAACCTAAGTTCATCACAACGTATAGCAGCGAGTATCATAAAATTTGTAATATAATACGTAACTTGTTGTCCATTTTGGAAGTTGATGATGGACTTAGGGAAACTGTACAGGAAGGCTGTGGCTTCATTTCTCGCAAAGCTAAAACTTTAGGTAATATGCTGTTGCCTTCAATGCTACCAGTGATTAAAAGGGAGAATTGGCTTTCTCTAAAACCTGGTTTTCATAAATGCAACAGCATTAGATGCAAATCGTGTTCATATGCATTTTTTGGTCAAGAATTTACCTTTCAAGTTACAGGTAAAGTTTATCACATTAAACAATATTCCACTTGTAATTCATCTTTTGTAATATATCTTCTGACCTGCAGGGGGTGTAACAAACAGTATGTAGGACTCACTACACGCCTCCTGAAAGATCGCTTCTTAGAGCACCTCAGGTCAATTGAAGATTCTAAGTCCACTATCCCCATATCACTACATTTTAAGAAAGAACAAAATTTGGATGTTTCTCTCCTGACATTCCAGTGTATCCAAGCTATTCCCAGACACCCCAGAGGGGGCAATAGAGAGGAAACTCTTAGACAAAGGGAAGTTTTTTGGCTTTTCCAATTGGAGACTGGAGTGCCTATAGGTCTAAACTCTGAATGGGACGTTAAACTTTTTGTAAAATAAATCAGACCCAAATGATTATACACTGACTTTGAATATTAAGTAATAGATTTGATAGTTCTATCTTATATCTATTTGTATGTCTTTTGCTGCAGATAAAGTATCCGCTCATGAGAGTATATATATTATAAATGTATAGCTTACATTTGAGATTATATTCCTTTTTCTTAATTTATTATCAACATTTTTTGCATTGTTTTGTCCTTCTCAAGAGTCTGTCAAAACGCTCTATACATGCCTCCTCTTTTAATATTGTCACTTTAAGTATATTATTTAACCTTTTGTATCTCACTTTGGGTGAGTTAATTAACAATTATAGTATAGTCATTATGATTGGATGATTAGTTTAGGGAGGTGTTATACAGGTGTATAAGAGATCTGTTAAGTCATTAGGTTGTAGGTGGTCATTGAAAAAGTACAGTATTTTCTATACGAAACATGTTTGACCATGTTCTACCCTGTCCTGTGATGTGATGTGTTGTGTTGTGCTATACATTGCTGATGTTTAATAAATTCTTCTGCTTTTATTGGACTGGGAGTCCTGTATTAGTTGTTTGTTGGAAACCGGGTGCCTTCCGTTTGTGTTGTCTGCTGTATCTTTTGAGGGCATTTGATGGAGCGCTCTGGAGTGGCACCGGTGGATGACGTCATCAGCAGGAGACCATGTGAGCTATTAGCGTGTTACATTGGATTGTAACAGTCATCGTGAAGGCGGCTGAATGGAGTTTGCGATACTTTTTGTTGGTGAGAGCTACATTCTGAGCACTACTTGTTTTGTTGTCGGTCTTTATTGATCCATCACTGGGGTAAACTTGCACGGATTAACTCTCATAACCATTTCTCTTATTTATACGGATTAAGTTTATGCAATTAAGACTTTCCTGTTTATGCCCTGTAAGACGCTGTGAAGATTGACATGTAACTTTACACGCTCTATCCATGGTTAAAACACCAACAAGCCCTTGTATTTATCACTTTAATTTCTGGCAATTTACACACACACATCACTATGGCTACAGCTAGTTTTGTTTTAAAATCTGATGTTGAGGACAGCAGCAACTGTGAGGATTTGTTTAATAGTGATTTACTTGAAAAAGAAGAAAATGGAAATATTGATAGTTTATTTTTCAGAATGGACAAACTTTTAAAGCAAGACTCTAGGTTGGAATTGGACACCAAAACTTTTGGCATTTACAAAAAGGCCAAACGCATCCCCAGAGGTTTGCGGATAAGAACATTTCCTTCTTTTCATGTGACAGATATTGACTTTATTCACAAGTGGAATAATATTCTTACTGAGTGTTCTTTAGCACTTATTGACATTTTGATAGAATACAAGAAACAACTACATTTGCAATTGAGTTATGATAAACAAAAACTACAGGACTTTATTCATCCCTTATCAGAGGGACCTGAATTTAAATTGTATGATGATAAAATACAGAAAGTTATTGTTGAATTCAAAGCTAATTTGTGGCAGTTTAAAAAACAGAAAATACTCAGGGATAAATTTGATTATGATAATGATAAAGTATACAGATTTCCCTTCTCTGAGAATAGGAGAAGGAACAAGCAGTTTAAGAGAGGTAATATTCAACCAAACAAAAATGTTACTTTTGCAGATACAGATATGAATATGATTATGATTCCTCAGATTTGGAGGCCAGTGGGGTACAGGTTATACTTTAAGGGTCATCCTCTTCCTATGTATTACAACATAGTGAAGATACACATAGTACAAATACTGACATTCCTTCAAAAAACGAGAAGGGCCCCCTCGAAACTAAGAAGAAAAAAATACGTAGAGGGGGGCGAAGATTCGCTAGAGCAGCCCTTTCTGCAGACAGAGAATCAGAACAAGACACACAGATACCCCCAGAGAAAGGGAGGGAGTCAGTCCAGGAGATATATTTAGCAGATTATGATAATGTTGTAAATTTGTCCTCACAGGTTTTGACAAAAAATCTACGTGTTCTCTCATTGAGTTTAAATTTTGCTCCCACCACACATTTTGATCTATTTAATACTATCATAGATCTTTGTTTGTTAGAATTTTAGTTCTTAAGAAACATTGCTTGGGGGCCAATCGAGATGAAACTACCTTTGATGATTCAGTAGTTGTTCAAGATACAGCAGTAACTGACGAGTTTTCTGACAAATGTGCAATACTAGATTTACTAAGATTTAGAAATTCGCCCCCTCTTATGCCAACCTTTATTTGGGTTGGTGGGAGCTGTTCCGTGTCTTTGGGGATGATAACCCTTTCAGAGAGCATATCTTGTATTTCGGTCGCTACATTGATGACCTTTTGTTCATTTGGAAGGGTCCTGAGGCATTTTATGGCATTTCTACAGGAAAATGATTTAAATATAAAATTCACTCATATACACAGCAGGGAGAGAGTCTCTTATCTTGATATAGAACTACATTCCAATGTTGAGAAACAAATTATTGAAGTAGAACTATACCGTAAAGAGGTGGTTGGGAATGCCAATTCTTGTCACCCTAGACACACAGTAGTGTCCATACCAAAGAGCCAGTACATCAGAGTTAAACTTAATTGTACTAAACCTGAGAAATATGAATTTCATGCTAATGAGCTTACTGATCGTTTCTTACAAAGGGGTTATAAGAAAAATAACCTTGAAAGTGCTAAAAATCAAGTTGATATTTTAGAAAGAGATTCCCTGTTTTCTTAAACTAGGAAGCCAAATTCCTTGGAGAAAAAAACCTAAGTTCATCACAACGTATAGCAGTGAGTATCATAAAATTTGTAATATAATACGTAACTCGTTGTCCATTTTGGAAGTTGATGATGGACTTAGGGAAACTGTACAGGAAGGCTGTGGCTTCATTTCTCGCAAAGCTAAAACTTTAGGTAATATGCTGTCGCCTTCAATGCTACCAGTGATTAAAAGGTGAATTGACTTTCTCTAATAACTGGTTTTCATAAATACAACAACATTAGATGCAAATCATGTTCATGTGCATTTTTTGGTCAAGAATTTACCTCTCAAGTTACAGGTAAGGTTTATCAGATTAAACAATATTCCACTTGTAATTCATCTTTTGTAATATATCTTCTGACCTGCAGGGGGTGTAACAAACAGTATGTAGGAATCACTACACGCCCCCTGAAAGATCGCTTCTTAGAGCACCTCAGGTCAATTGAAGATCCTAAGTTCACTACCCCCATATCACTACATTTTAAGAAAGAACACAATTCAGATGTTTCTCTCCTGACATTCCAGTGTATCCAAGCCATTCCCAGACACCCCAGAGAGGGCAATAGAGAGGAAACTCTTAGACAAAGGGAAGTTTTTTAGATTTTCCAATTGGAGACTGGAGTGCCTAGAGGTCTAAACTCTGAATGGGACGTTAAACTGATTGTAAAATAAATCAGACCCAAATGATTATACACTGACTTTGAATATTAAGTAATAGATTTGATAGTTCTATATTATATCTATTTGCTGCAGATAAAGTATCCGCTCATGAGAGTATATATATTATAAATGTATAGCTTACATTTGAGATAATATTCCCTTTTCTTTCATTTATTATCACATTTTTTTGTTTTGTTTTGTTTTGTTTTGTCCTTCTCAAGAGTCTGTCAAAACGCTCTATACATGCCTCCTCTTTTAATATTGTCCCTTTAAGTATATAATTTAACCTTTTGTATCTCACTTTGGGTGAGTTAATTAACAATTATAGTATAGTCATTATGATTGGATGATTAGCTTAGGGAGGTGTTATACAGGTGTATAAGAGAACTGTTTAGTCATTAGGTTGGAGGTGGTCATTGAAAAAGTACAGTATTTTCAATACAAAACATGTTTGACCATGTTCTACCCTGTCCTGTGATGTGATGTGTTGTGCTATACATTGCTTTTTTTTTTTTTTTAAATCATTTTTATTGAGAATCCATCAAATAACAACAAAGAAAAGAAAATCACATGATCAGATAACACAGGCTAAATAACAACAGAAGAGCAAAAAAATAACATGTCTTATACAAGATACCTTCTTATGTACAGAAAATAAATGACAACACTTTGAAACATAATTTGTACCTTCCTTAAACCAGCACGACATGTTCCTGCTCAATCTATCCCCTCTTTTTCTTCTCTTTCCTTTTTTTTTTTATATCCCTTTCATCCTTTGGATCCATATACTCTTTAAAAATAACCTCCAAACCAAAATTACTTCTCGATGTCTGTATATAGCACTTTACATTCTTAACAAGGGCACACAAAAATTAAAATAATAATAAATAAAAGAGAAAAAGAAAAAGAAGA
This sequence comes from Bombina bombina, assembly GCF_027579735.1. Lineage (NCBI taxonomy): Eukaryota > Metazoa > Chordata > Amphibia > Anura > Bombinatoridae > Bombina > Bombina bombina. The sequence goes on from NC_069500.1 coordinate 194,555,987, forward strand.
AAAGAAGAAAGAAAGAAGAAAAAAAAAAAATTATATATATATCTCCTCTCTCCCCCCACCTCCCCCCCCCCCCCCCCGAGGCCTCCGCACCGGGCCGGGGCCCCCCTCCTAACTTTTATAACCAATTATGGGGCAACACTTCCTCTACAATCAGCGTGATCAACAAGGGCCAGTTCTTTAATGGAGCAATAAACTACCTCTGAGTTTCGCCTGGCCATGATAAAACTATCTCTTTCCATTTCTCAAAGAACCTTCTGAACTGTTTTTCAGCCGCACGTGTTAGATCATGTCTTTCTACAATCATCTGAAATTTCATGCTGCTTGTGAATTCTCCGAATCTAAGGGGACCTGGTGACCTCCAGCTCCTAAAAATTAAGTTCCGTGCGGCCAAAATGGACGTATTTATAAGTAACCTGTCCCCTATTGATCTGAAGTCTTTCCTTAAAAAAAATACATCACTTGGGAGGATTTCAACTCTTTCCTGTAAAAATCTGTTTAACCAGTATTGCACTTTGCGCCAGAACTGCCCAATCTTCGGGCATTCCCAAAGGCAGTGGTATAACCCCGCCTTCTCAAAATTACACTTTGAACAATTCTCTTTCTGCTCTCCCTGCCGCCATTTGGCAATTTTATAAGGTGTAAGGTAAAAATTGTTCATCAATTTAAACTGAGATTCCCTCCAACTTACTAATGATGTTGCTTCTCTGGCCCGCTTAAAACTCTGTATAATTTCCTCCTTATGTACTGGTCCAAGGTTCTTTGTTAATTTCTCTTTTAGGTTCTCCACATATGTTTCCCCTGATACTGCCTGAATTCCCTGATACCAGTAGGATAATGCGTGTTTCCCCGCCTTATATAATTTAAGTCCTGATTCAATTCCAGGGTCCCAAACCAATCTGTACTTCCGTAACATTTCTGATAGAAAGCTTCTGACTTGCAAATATGCAAAGAAGTTATTTGTTGGTAAATGAAAATCCCTAGCTATAACCTCAAAGGTTTGTATTGTCCCCCTATCTCCTAACACAAGCTGAGAAAAATAAACTATCCCTTTTTGCCTCCAATTTTTAAATATCTCGTTGTGAAACCCAGGTGTAAAGTCTGGGGTCCCTACAATAGGTAGATACTTTGATAGTTGAAAATCTTGGCCCTTGAGAGTACAGAATTTTTGCCACGCCTGTACCACACTGGAAAACGTAATCAGATTACTTATTTTACTTGGTAATCTACGGTACGAATGATGTAGGATTGCCTTAAGATCAAATGGAGCTATTATTGCAGACTCTATCTCGTAGTAAGTGACGTAATTTGCCTCTACAATCCAGTCTATTCCAAATTTAATAAGTGCAGCAATATTATAGTGATTAATACTGGGCAGTGCAAGGCCACCGTATTTCTTGCTTTGTGTAAGTTTCTCAATAGCTATTCTAGGTCTCTTCTTCCCCCAAATAAAGCTATTACATGCTTTTTTATATCTGCCCATATCTTGTTTGGAGATAAGGAATGGTAAATTTTGCATCAGAAACAATAGCTGAGGGAATACTATTGTTTTTATCAGCATGATTTTTGCAGATAAAGACAAATAATATATATTCCATCTTTCTAGTCTCCCTTGTAGGTTATTGAAGAATTCCCCGTAATTTAAATAGTACCACTCTTTGGGGTTTTTGCTGATTTTAATGCCTAAATAATTAATGCAATCCACTTCTCTAAATGTATGTTGAATGTAACTTTGCCTCATTTTCTTGATCCAGAGTAACTCCGATTTCTTGGAATTGATTCTGTATCCCGAAAACTGACTAAAGCTCTTGATAATTCCTAAACATTTGGCGATACTTACATTAGTGTCTTGAAGAAATAGAACAATATCGTCCGCATAAAGTGAAATAGTTACCCTCTGGCCCCCCAGCGGAACTCCAGACATTTCTTGTCTTAACAAGGCAGCCAGTGGTTCAAGCGCAATGTCAAATAATAATGGGGATAATGGGCAGCCCTGCCTTGTCCCTCTCTGTAGTGTAATATATTTGGACAATTCTTCATTTACTAGGAGTTGCGATCTCGGCTTACTGTAAATTTTGCTAATTACATTTGCTAAATTCCCCGTTATACCAAATTTGTTGAGGGCAGTAAATAGATGGTCCCATACAATTGCGTCAAATGCTTTTTCTGCATCTATAGATAGGATGGCTAAATCCTTTACTGTCTCTTTCTTAGAATCCAGGTTTCTATTATAAAAATTGTCTATCATAACTAGAACCCTGCGCATATTACGTACAGGATTCCGTCCAGGTATGAAACCTGTTTGGTCAGTATGTATCAGTTCCCCTATTGTTCTTTTTAACCTGTTAGCTAAAATTGATGTGAAAATTTTATAGTCTAAATTGAGTAATGATATGGGGCGATATGACCCCAATTCTACCGGATTTTTACCTTTTTTTATAAATTAGTGAGATTATGGAATCTGTAAAATAAGGTGAGTCAATTTTATTATGCAGAAAATAGCTATTGTATAGCCTGGCTAATATTCCCGCTACCTCCTCCTTCAATATTTTATAGAATTCCGCTGGAAGGCCATCGGGACCAGAGGCTTTATTCGCTTTAATTTTCTCTATCGCGTTCTTAATTTCTTCTTCAGTGATTTCTTGGTTAATGTGTTGAAGTGCTTCACTAGTCATTTTTGGCATTTTAACCGATTCCCAGAATTTAACTTTCTCATTCTGATCAATTTCCTCCTTGGAATATAATTTTTGATAGAACCTAAAAAAAGCTTCCCGTATTTCAGATGATTGTGTGTGTACTATGGAACCCTCCTTAATTGTGGGAATTATGTTCTTTTTTTTCCTAAATTTAATAATCTTTGCTAGATACTTAGCAGATATGCCCTGATACCCCTGACAGAATGCTCTGGTTTTCATATCCTCTCGTGCCCAAGATTCTTTCAGATATAACTCCCTCTCATTTTTCGCATGACTATACTTTTTCCATGTGTCTGCCTTGGGATCCCTGATATAGTTACGATACGAATTTTTAAGTTGGTTAGCTAGCTGTATCTCTCTGCACTTCCACTTGCGTTTTCTTGCAATCATGTATGCTTTAATCTCCCCTCTTAGGGCCGCCTTCCCTGCTTCCCAGAAAGTTTCTATTCTAGATAGATATGCCTTATTGAATGTGTAATACTCTTTCCATCTCTCTGTAAGCCAAATATGGAATTTCTCATCAAATATCATAAACTTAGGGAAAAAAAAGGAATTAATGTTACCAGTATTTCGCTTTCCCTTACTTTCTACTTTTAATGTAATTATAGCATGATCAGATATTAGTATTTCTGCTACCTGGGAGACAAGATCGCAAGAGAGCACATTTTCCTCTACCAAAAACATGTCTATACGTGAAAATTTTTTATAGCCCTTTGATTCACAGGAGAAACTACATTCATCAGGATGTTGTAATCGCCAGACGTCTTTTAATTTAAGTTTTTTGGCAAATTCTCTTAACATTTTTGCCTCCCTCAAGTGCTGTTTGTTACCTTTAAAATGGAACCTATCTAACAATGGATACATTGAAGCATTTAAATCCCCAGCTAAAATTATGTTTTGACCCAGATAGGGTGTGAGTTTATTCACCATTTTGGCCCAAAAGCCACTATCGAGTCCATTAGGACCATATATAGTACAGAGTGTCCATATTCTCTGTTCAAATTCTATTTGCATAATTATGAATCTCCCTGAAGGGTCTAATTCTGACCTGATGAGTTTGTAGACTAAATTCTTATTGAATAAAATGGCGACACCGCATTTTCTGCTATTACAAGGAGTCGCAAATATTTCAGAAATCCAGTTAACCTTTAATTTAGCTATTTCTGATTCTTTTAAATGTAACTCTTGTAAAAATATAATATCAGCGTGATGTCGTTTAAGTAATTTAAAGATATTTTTTCTTTTAATAGGGGAGGTAATGCCTCCAACATTCCATGAAGCGAACTTCAGCATTCAATGTTTAAAAATGAGTTTTCTAAAATTTTATTTTCTAAAGTACTACCATCTGGGGGGGGAGGTGAATCCACGTCCGGCCCAGAGAAACAGGGGGGAGAAAGAGAGAGGAAAGAGAGGAAAAAAAAAAAAAAAAAAAAAAGTTTAACGGAGGGGGAAGGGGGTAAGATGTACCCGCAGACATACATAAGCCTACCTGCTGGCATAAATATCTATACATACAAAGTCAATCTATTTACCTTGTGTCCTTAGCTACCTCTATGCCCTTCTCTGAACAATATCTTTCAGCTTCTGCAGCTGACTTTAGAAGGATATTGTCACCTTCTGCATTTGTTATTATAATTTTTGCAGGATATCTTAATGTAGCTTTTACTCCTGCTTTTATCAAACTCGAACAAAAGGGTGCCATCATCCTTCTTTTAGAAGAAGTTTCTACAGAAAAGTCTTGGAATAAAAACACCTGCTTGGTGCCTACTTTGAAAGCCTTCATTTTCCTGTACTGTCTCATTATAGTCAATTTATCCTGAAAGTCCAAATATTTTATCAACACCATTCTTGGACGTATAGACCCATCTGCCTGTTTGTTAGTGTTTCCAACTCTGTGGGCCCTTTCTACTCTAATTTTGTCAGAATTTTTCTGCATCCCTAACAAAGCAGGTAAAGTAACTGAGCCAAATAACATTAAGTCCTCCATATCGGGACTTTCAGGTAGTCCCACTATACGGATATTATTCCTGCGGGATCTATCCTCTAAGTCATCAATTTTTAGTTGCATTAATTTAATTTTTCCCTCATAATTTGACCAGTTTGTTTCATATGTGCTGAGTCTATCCTCAAGGTCGGATACTCTATCTTCCACCTCAGATATTCTATTAGAAAAAGCTCTAACTTCTGCTGATAGTGTAATAATCTCTTTTTTGATAGAGTCAAATTGTGGTAAAATTAATTCAGCTAATTGATTATTCGAGATTTGTTTTTCTGTACTATCTGCTGAGGCTTCCAACAATCCCTCTAATGCTGTCTCTTGTGCTGCCTTATTTTTTTTGTCTCTCTTAGCTGGCATAGCTGGAGACCTTGTTTTTAGGTTAGGTATGTATTTTTCCATCAGTATGACTGTGTGCGTATGTAGATGGTCAGATTAGAACCGGTTTGACTTAATTAACTGGGTATCGTATACAGATGTTAATACTAAAAGTGGGGGACGAGCAAAAGAGAGAAAGAAAGAGAAGAACAAGAGAAAAAGAGAAAAAAAAAAAAAATTGACCCCCAAGTGCCTCTACTTATTTAGTGTCAGTTATCTTACACGTGTTTTAAAGATAATATGCCCTTTTTAGGTACCGTCCTACTCCAGTAGTGCACGATAATTTATAGTAAATTATGTTTTGAATTTGAAATCACTTATGTAGTGAGGAAAGAAGGAATGTGAATGAAAAAAGGCAGCTCCTGCCTGTGCTAATACATTTTAGACAGTGAGTCACTACCTCCCCAAGTGTTAATCTAAATGTGTTTAAAGACAAGTGTGTCCTATTAAATGCTGCATTAATTTAAAACAGTGCTTTATATCTTGTGATAGCTTATGTCCAGAAAAGGTGATGTAGCTTGTGTAGTGAAAAAAAAGAAAGAAAGAATGAATCAATAAATATCTCCTATCTGTGCTAGTGTGTTCTATATAATATGCCTCTTCCCCACCTTATATTCCCCCTGAGTCAAAATACCACTCGGCTCCTGGTAAATGCAGTTCAAATCAAGGCCCTCTGCAAAAAGTCATCATCTGATAAGCTGAAAATACCACTTGTCTAACAGAATTTTAGATGTCTTACACATTAAACTTTGTTATAATTGATAAAGAACCAGACCTTCTCAGATAGCTTATATAGTATCACTCTGTCAGAATTTCCCTTTGCAACTTAAATAGCAACTTTTCACAATTGACCCATATGCTAACCGCATTTTCTGGCCACATATATACCTTGATTAATTAATACCATCTATCTAAATAGCAATGAAAAATATTTTCTGCGATTGTATTTCTCAAAACAATATACTGAAACTTTAACATAACCTTACGTATGGCACTGTTTGATGTTAATATCTAATGTTCTGGCCTATGACTATAGTATCTACTTTCACCAAAACATAGAAGGGTAGGATGATGTTTAAATTATATTACAGATAATTAATACCCTGAATTATTTCTCAATATTGTTAACTATTGCTGTCTTACTCTATACAAGAGAAAAAAAAACAATATTCTTTACTGTTTCTACTAATCGCTTGCTCTGTTGCCCACCGTCGTGGACTATCACAACACACAAAAAAAAAATACATATATAAAAAAAAACAAGCAACTACCAAATCAAGATCGTTCAGATTTTGTCTCTAATACGTCAAAAGAGGCTGGAACTAATGTCAACATAGTGTTAAAGTTAATACTTATGCTGCGTGGGTTAATTTAAGATAAGCGCCAAGTTATTATCCTTAAGCTCCCTCACAGGTAATCTTCCCTATGATTACCAATTTTTAGTATAAACCAAACAAAAGTCAATTATTGAAGTTTGGGAGCGCTAAAAAAGCTTTAAAGACAATATGGAGATTTAAAATTTGCACAATATTTATTGCTGGTGGACAATCTAAAAACATATATAAATCAAAAAATCATAAAAAACAATAATATAAACAGTATAATCAGTCTAGGGTAGGATGAAGTAGTGCTAATATATTAAAGTATGGGACGTCTCCCTTTTAAACTTTATATTTTTGGGTTTCTCTGTATCTTAACCTTTACGTCTAGATTATTGCAACACTCTAGTTAAACAATGGCTATGTAACCACCTTAATCCACCTTATATTTGCATCTGAAAATGTAGTGTCTTTAAAAAGATATTTTCTTGACTAATTGTCAGAAATAAAATGTTCATAAAAATTGCTTTGATGTTTAAAAGTCTTTTTCCAGTATAAAAATATATTTGTAGTCCAATAAATTTCCGCTATTTCTTAGAGGGGTAACCTTGTAACACTTCAGTCTTTTTTATGCAATTTGTAACAAGTGTTTCTAATGAGCTTACCGGGTCTTCTGACACCTGCTGTGTCTGGCGGTTTGTTTGTTTATCTTACCAGGAAGATGTTTATGCCTTTTCTCTCTCCAATCTTGTACGATACAAGACTAGCCTGTAAGCTTGGTTCCTCAGAGCCTATTTCAGTCTGTGTGGCTCTGATGGTTCAGCACCTTCTGTTCAAAATATCTCTGGCTGTCAGTATTTGGCAGCAGGCTTTCGAGTCAGGTGAATACTTCCGCTACACGCTCCGGCGTGTTTGGCGGTTCCTCCGATACTTAGTGTACAAACGGCCGTTTGTTTCTTTTCTTCTTCCCCTGTACTCAAATTGTGATTGAGATCCTGCAGGGTATATGTGAGCTGTAATGGTTGCGTCTACGCGTTTCGCCGGTTGGCTTTATCAAGACGGATGGTTTGTGTTCTGAAGCCCGGTGTTTTTAAAGAGCCCTCTTCTCTTTCTGATTGGTTGATGTTTCTTCCTTTTTCTATTGGTGATCTGTTTAAATGGCTTTTACTGAGGATTTAAGGTGGACTATCGAATTGTATCTATCTTTGCAAATAGTATAGATACATTTGTTCAATTTATAAGGTGGATTTTTCATTTGTATCTATCTTTTTCAGATGGTATATAAATTTTTTGTTATTTTATTCGATTTATAAGGTGGATTATTAAAATCTTCTATTATATACATCAATGTTTCTAGTCGACTTATATAATATATTAATATATTGTTTATCAATTTCTAATGGATTTTCTATATATCCAAGCCTAAACGCAGATTATTTCAAAATGGATGTTTGTTATTTCATATAATTATCACATTTTTATGATATATTTTTCCCATTCTTTTGTTAGAATGTATAGCCATCAATTTTTTGTCATCGTATTAATTAGTGTGTTGTATATATAGTTTTCATTATTTTATATAATTCTAGCTTTTATTCTTTACATAGTTCTTTTACTAGATTTGTCCTTATATATTTGGTATAGTGTTGTTAAATTATAAATAATTTTTAGTGACTTATTTCTGAATTTTTTATTATTTAGAAACTAACGATTTCATTATAGAATTTGAGATAGTAAGATAGGTAATAAATTTTGAATCAAGTTTTTTATAAAGAGTAATTTAATTCCCATGTTTTTTAGATGGTTTTTATGGTCTTGTTGAAATATTGAATCTTACTAGTTCTATTTGTTTTCATCATTATGAGGTAAGAAATGGGGAAAGGTCCAGTTCAGAATTTAGTCCTGATGGATATAAAGTCTGCATGTTGTAAATTAATTCTGCCTCTTTTCTTAATAGTTTTTCTTCAAAGTTTCCCCCTCTCCACTCTTGTTTCAATTTCTTTATACCCCAGAATTTAAAGTCTTTTAAGTTATTCTTATGTATTTCTCTGAAATGAGTGTATAGATGAGTTTCTAGATTTCCCTTAGCTATACAGGACAGATGTTCTCGTATTCGTTCTCGTAGGGTCCTTGTAGTTTCTCCTATGTACTGTAACTGGCAAGTGCACTGTATAATGTAGATGACCCCTTTGTCCTGACATCTTATTGTTTCTTTTATGTGATGTATTAATCCGTTAGTGTTGGATATAACTTTCTTACATTTACTGCTAAACTTGCAGGATCTACACCCAAAACAGGGAAAAAAACCTTCTAATTTGTTTCCAGTTAGATCTTTTTGTGTCATGTGTGTTTTTTGTATCTGTTTAAATTCGCTAGGGGCGAGTATCTGTTTAAAATTTTTGGCTTTCCTGTATATGATTGTTGGATTATCTTTCATTTTTTCTCCTATCAGAGGATCTGTTTGGACCAGATGCCAGTGTTTTTTGACAATTCTTTGCAAAATATGATGGTCACTGTTATAGTCTGTGATTAATGCAACATTAATTTTATCTTCTTTCTCTTCTCTGTAATTTTTTGGATTTGAATCTTTATTTTTATAAGTAAGTAGATTTTTCCTTTCTTTTTGATCTACTTGTTCCTTAGCTTTCTTTATTATATTAGGGTCATACCCTCTATCATGGAATTTTTTCTCTAATATTTCTATTTGTTCTAAATAGTCGGAGGTTCTTGTACAATTTCGTTTAATCCTGAGGCATTGGCCTTTAGGAATATTCTCCTTCCATTTATTTAAATGGCAGCTATTAAAATGTATTAGATTGTTGGCATCTACTTTTTTGAAGTGTGTCTTAGTTATTATTTCTTTTTCTACAATTTCTATATCCAGATCAAGGAATGTGATTTTTTCTTTACTGATATGATATGTAAATTGAATTCCTATGTCATTTTGGTTCATGTCTGCTATGAATTTTTCCAATTCTTTAGATGTCCCCTTCCATATAAGGATGATGTCATCGATATATCTTTTATAGAGCACGAGATTTGCGCCGAGCTCATGCTTGGATATGAACTCTTCTTCCCATTTGCCTAAGAAGAGATTTGCATAGCTCGGCGCAAATCTCGTGCCCATAGCAGTACCTCTTGTCTGGAGATAGAATTTTCCATTGAAGGAAAAGTAATTTTGATTTAAGATATAATTAATACCTAGAATTATAAAGTCTTTTTGTTTTTGATTGAGTGTATCATCTCTCGTCATATACATTTCTGCCGCTTTAATGCCCAATTGATGTTTGATACTTGTGTATAACGATGATACATCACATGTACTGATGATATAATTATCTTCCCATTTTAATTTATTTAAATTTTGTAATATATCGGTTGTATCTTTGAGGTATGAAGGTAGTGTTTTTATGTATTTTTGCAAAAAACTGTCAATATATTTTGATAAATTTGCAGTTAGTGAACCTATTCCCGATATTATGGGTCTACCGGGTGGATTGATGGGATTTTTATGTAATTTTGGTAAGTAATAGAATATCGGTATTTTAGGGTATTTAGGACAGAGGAAATCAAACTCTTTTTTATGGATTATGCCTTCAGTTGAGGCCTCTTTTAGTATGTTTGTTAACTTTGATAGAAAATTTTTGGTTGGATCTAATTTTATTTCTCTATATGTTTCTGTATCTCCTAGAAGTCTATTGGCTTCGTTAATATAACTTTTTGTATCTAGGAGGACTATGCCTCCTCCCTTGTCCGCTCCTTTGATTGTCAGTTCTTTATTGCTTTGTAAATTTTTAATTATTTCATTTTCTTTTTTAGATAGATTTCTATTTCTAAATTTATTGTCTTTTACACTTGCAATATCTTTTTGCACTAATTTTTCAAATAGTTCGAGGTTTCTACCTTTCTCAGCACTTGGATAAAATTTAGATTTTAATTTTAGGTCTGTGTGTTGAATCTCTGGAGTAGTTGAAATGACATTTCTTGTTATACCATGAGATGTTATTTGTCTCTCTATTGGATTTTTTGCAAAGAATCTTTTCAAAGTTAATTTTCGCACAAATTGACTTATATGAATATGTGTATTGAATTTATTCATTTTTGTTGTCGGGGCAAAACTTAGACCTAGTTCTAATACTTTTTCTTCTTCTTTAGTTAATACTTTACTACTTAGATTGAAGATACCTGATGGTGATTTTATTTTGTTTTTTTGACATTTTTTAACTGTTCTTCCTCCTCTTGTTCCTCTCTGCTTCTTTTTCTTAGTGGTGGTGCTTTTAGTGCTAACTTGTTTTGTGTTGTTTCTGGTCTTGTTGGATCTAATTCTAAAAAATGTTCCTCATTTTTTGGGGAATTTGGAACTGTGCTTAATTTTTCAAATTTATTATTTGTTTTTATTTTCCAATTGTGATTTATATTTTCTTTTGGTGTTTTTTCAGAATTTCTATTTCTAAAATTTCCATTGTGATTATCTTTTTGTGAGTGTTCTCTATAGTGATAACTATCTTGCCTTTGGGGGCTGTTATAGTCGTTTTTATAGTGGTTGTAGTGTCTTTCACCTTTTTCTGTGTATTCTCTTCTATATGTTTCTCTTTCATTAGGTCTATGTTTATCTTCATAGTGATTGTGATTTTTAAAGTGTGTATTGTATCTTCTATCGTAATTGTAGTGGTTTCTGTACTCTCTTGGTTGGTAATAGTTCCAATTATTATAATTGGTTCTCCATTCTGTGTATCTACCCTGTCTTTCATTTAGCCTATTTTCAAATCTGTGATTACTATGATTATAGTTACCTCTATCTTCATAATAATTTTGTTTTTGTTTTACATGTATTTGTTGTTTATTAGGGATAGAAGTGGTGTGTTGTGAATCTATATCAGTGTTTTGTTCTGCTGTTATTTCTTCTGATTCTGTTTCCATCTCATCTGTCAGTTCTTGATAATCTTCTTCATCCCTTTTGTATTTTCTCCATTTGGTCTCTAATAGATCTTTATTCAGTTTATTTAGATTGGAGATTATTTCTTTCTGTCTAAATTTAAACTCACTGTTTTCCTTCACTTCCTCTAGTTCATTTTTAATTGAGGTAATATTCTCACTTAGTTGTTTCAGTGATTCTTCTCTAGACCTTTTTAGAATGTCTAATAGGGTTTGTGTAGTTTCATTTAAAGCTGTATCCCATTCCATCTGGAATTCTTTTTTTAAATCAAATGTGCATTTTTTCTTAACTCTATGGCCTCTAGGGGCCCATTTGTTTGCTATATATTTATTTAAGAAGTGTAATTCTATTTTTTGTTTTAGTTCACTAGTCATGTTTTTCTCTAATTTAGCCATCTTTGTGTTTATGTCTATAGGTTCTACCTCAATTATATTTAATTCATTTTCCATAATTTCTTTTAGAATCTCTTCTCTCCAGGTAAATATATCTTTCTCCATTCCTAGGCTGCTATTACTTAAGCTCATAAAAAATGAGCTAGGGAAGAATAGATAAGTTGCGTGGGTTAATTTAAGATAAGCGCCAAGTTATTATCCTTAAGCTCCCTCACAGGTATTCTTCCCTATGATTACCAATTTTTAGTATAAACCAAACAAAAGTCAATTATTGAAGTTTGGGAGCGCTAAAAAAGCTTTAAAGACAATATGGAGATTTAAAATTTGCACAATATTTATTGCTGGTGGACAATCTAAAAACATATATAAATCAAAAAATCATAAAAAACAATAATATAAACAGTATAATCAGTCTAGGGTAGGATGAAGTAGTGCTAATATATTAAAGTATGGGACGTCTCCCTTTTAAACTTTATATTTTTGGGTTTCTCTGTATCTTAACCTTTACGTCTAGATTATTGCAACACTCTAGTTAAACAATGGCTATGTAACCACCTTAATCCACCTTATATTTGCATCTGAAAATGTAGTGTCTTTAAAAAGATATTTTCTTGACTAATTGTCAGAAATAAAATGTTCATAAAAATTGCTTTGATGTTTAAAAGTCTTTTTCCAGTATAAAAATATATTTGTAGTCCAATAAATTTCCGCTATTTCTTAGAGGGGTAACCTTGTAACACTTCAGTCTTTTTTATGCAATTTGTAACAAGTGTTTCTAATGAGCTTACCGGGTCTTCTGACACCTGCTGTGTCTGGCGGTTTGTTTGTTTATCTTACCAGGAAGATGTTTATGCCTTTTCTCTCTCCAATCTTGTACGATACAAGACTAGCCTGTAAGCTTGGTTCCTCAGAGCCTATTTCAGTCTGTGTGGCTCTGATGGTTCAGCACCTTCTGTTCAAAATATCTCTGGCTGTCAGTATTTGGCAGCAGGCTTTCGAGTCAGGTGAATACTTCCGCTACACGCTCCGGCGTGTTTGGAGGTTCCTCCGATACTTAGTGTACAAACGGCCGTTTGTTTCTTTTCTTCTTCCCCTGTACTCAAATTGTGATTGAGATCCTGCAGGGTATATGTGAGCTGTAATGGTTGCGTCTACGCGTTTCGCCGGTTGGCTTTATCAAGACGGATGGTTTGTGTTCTGAAGCCCGGTGTTTTTAAAGAGCCCTCTTCTCTTTCTGATTGGTTGATGTTTCTTCCTTTTTCTATTGGTGATCTGTTTAAATGGCTTTTACTGAGGATTTAAGGTGGACTATCGAATTGTATCTATCTTTGCAAATAGTATAGATACATTTGTTCAATTTATAAGGTGGATTTTTCATTTGTATCTATCTTTTTCAGATGGTATATAAATTTTTTGTTATTTTATTCGATTTATAAGGTGGATTATTAAAATCTTCTATTATATACATCAATGTTTCTAGTCGACTTATATAATATATTAATATATTGTTTATCAATTTCTAATGGATTTTCTATATATCCAAGCCTAAACGCAGATTATTTCAAAATGGATGTTTGTTATTTCATATAATTATCACATTTTTATGATATATTTTTCCCATTCTTTTGTTAGAATGTATAGCCATCAATTTTTTGTCATCGTATTAATTAGTGTGTTGTATATATAGTTTTCATTATTTTATATAATTCTAGCTTTTATTCTTTACATAGTTCTTTTACTAGATTTGTCCTTATATATTTGGTATAGTGTTGTTAAATTATAAATAATTTTTAGTGACTTATTTCTGAATTTTTTATTATTTAGAAACTAACGATTTCATTATAGAATTTGAGATAGTAAGATAGGTAATAAATTTTGAATCAAGTTTTTTATAAAGAGTAATTTAATTCCCATGTTTTTTAGATGGTTTTTATGAAATAAAAAAAATAATCTGCGTTTAGGCTTGGATATATAGAAAATCCATTAGAAATTGATAAACAATATATTAATATATTATATAAGTCGACTAGAAACATTGATGTATATAATAGAAGATTTTAATAATCCACCTTATAAATCGAATAAAATAACAAAAAATTTATATACCATCTGAAAAAGATAGATACAAATGAAAAATCCACCTTATAAATTGAACAAATGTATCTATACTATTTGCAAAGATAGATACAATTCGATAGTCCACCTTAAATCCTCAGTAAAAGCCATTTAAACAGATCACCAATAGAAAAAGGAAGAAACATCAACCAATCAGAAAGAGAAGAGGGCTCTTTAAAAACACCGGGCTTCAGAACACAAACCATCCGTCTTGATAAAGCCAACCGGCGAAACGCGTAGACGCAACCATTACAGCTCACATATACCCTGCAGGATCTCAATCACAATTTGAGTACAGGGGAAGAAGAAAAGAAACAAACGGCCGTTTGTACACTAAGTATCGGAGGAACCGCCAAACACGCCGGAGCGTGTAGCGGAAGTATTCACCTGACTCGAAAGCCTGCTGCCAAATACTGACAGCCAGAGATATTTTGAACAGAAGGTGCTGAACCATCAGAGCCACACAGACTGAAATAGGCTCTGAGGAACCAAGCTTACAGGCTAGTCTTGTATCGTACAAGATTGGAGAGAGAAAAGGCATAAACATCTTCCTGGTAAGATAAACAAACAAACCGCCAGACACAGCAGGTGTCAGAAGACCCGGTAAGCTCATTAGAAACACTTGTTACAAATTGCATAAAAAAGACTGAAGTGTTACAAGGTTACCCCTCTAAGAAATAGCGGAAATTTATTGGACTACAAATATATTTTTATACTGGAAAAAGACTTTTAAACATCAAAGCAATTTTTATGAACATTTTATTTCTGACAATTAGTCAAGAAAATATCTTTTTAAAGACACTACATTTTCAGATGCAAATATAAGGTGGATTAAGGTGGTTACATAGCCATTGTTTAACTAGAGTGTTGCAATAATCTAGACGTAAAGGTTAAGATACAGAGAAACCCAAAAATATAAAGTTTAAAAGGGAGACGTCCCATACTTTAATATATTAGCACTACTTCATCCTACCCTAGACTGATTATACTGTTTATATTATTGTTTTTTATGATTTTTTGATTTATATATGTTTTTAGATTGTCCACCAGCAATAAATATTGTGCAAATTTTAAATCTCCATATTGTCTTTAAAGCTTTTTTAGCGCTCCCAAACTTCAATAATTGACTTTTGTAAAGTTAATACTTATATCACATTTTTTCCTGTACAGTTTCTCTTCTTAGAAAGACTTATTCATTTAAAGCGTATTCTATTGGTTACCACAGTCCAGTAAAGTTCATGTGATATTCAAAAAAACAAAAAGCTTCCAAGATTACAGCTTGTTTTCTTATGCCGTAGTGCACCCTCTACGGAATATTCCACTGGTATAAGCCGCTTTTTCTGCTTTCAAAAGTTTGATAACTAAGGGCACGTTTATTAAAGTAACATAGTCTAAAACAGTTAATGGGGCGATCCCCTCTGTTATCTTTTCTGTGCCCTTCTTTTCCCCTTTTCTCCCCCCGGCAGGGGAAATATTCAAGGTTACAATTTATTCTCCCACTGCACAACTTTGCCTTTAAGATTTGTTTGTCTGAAATAAACAGGAGACTTTGTTTTATCCCCAACCCCTTGTATCTTGCTGTTTTACAAGCCAGAGAAGAGAGAAAAAAGTGCATATAGTTATAGCCCCTTTTACAGACACATCCGACTTAGACCACCAATATACAATACTTGCGCTTCTTGAGTGAGATTCGTTCAGTGTTTCAGTCCGCTACTCCAAGACTCCCTCTCTGCTACACGATCTTCCAGACTGCGGTCAGGACACCTCCCATCCGCGCCGGGTATTGCGAGCAAGTAACGGTCACTGTTGTCTTGTTTGGAGTTTGTCGGTAAGTTTTTCGTCGCTACCAGGGCGACTGTCTCACTCGGAACTCACTGGGTAATCCGTGGTCTGACATCTGATATGGCCTTCAAAGCACTACTTGCGTGTCCCCGGCCGGGACCAACCGGCCTCAACTTCAGTAGGTTTAGACTTCCTCCTTTAGGTGGAACTGTGTCTCCCCAGGCAGTTCGTTGGAGACCGGGTGCCTTCCGTTTGTGTTGTCTGCTCTATATAGAATATTGCCTGGAAAGATCGCCTAGCTTAGAGGGAAGGGGCCTTTGACCCCTGGAGGAACTGAGGCCTGATTGGTGGGGAGGTGGTTGCTAGGCAGAGTCTGAAGATGGGAGCAGGCAACAGCTGAGCGGGAAGACGACGTCACAGTTTTCAGTGAATTTGACAGTGACAGGTTCGCCCACCCTCCCTCCCTGGTCTGGAAAGTTAAGATTTACCTTATTGTCACAGTTATACGCTTAGTACGGGGGTGCTAGTTCGCCTCCCTCTTGCACAGAGTAATTATGGCCATTTGTTTAATATTAAATGGCCTCCCCGTGGGGTGAGAGAGCAGTTTGGTAGCTCTGGGGGCATGGGGTTCCTTAGAGCGAAAAGACTGGTTAAGAAAGGAAGGAAAGGACAGAGCAGGTTGCCTTTGCTGTGTCCAGAAAAAGAATATATATATATATATATTCTGGTGTGAGTTTGGACTAGCATCATGGGTTTGGTTGGGTGGCCTAATTTTATACCAAAAATGGTGTTGTGTAGTTATAGGTTATTGTTAAGGAATCTGGGTTTTGTAAATAGGGTGTGTTTGGATGTTATGATTGATTGTGTTTGTTGGGCCGAGTGGACTTAACGACTCATGGGGTCTTATATTATGCAAAGTCAGTATTTGGGGTGAGGTAAATGTTGCTGTCAGGGGTATGTGAACTAGTGAGAGCAAAGGTAGCAAGGCTTGGTTAACTCAAAGCCAAATTATAATATAGCTAGTAAGATATAAGGTATAATACCTAGCTGAGAAACATATGTACTACCCCTCTTATCATAATAGGCATTTACAGTGCATAGTATGCAAACATATAGATTATAACATATCCAAAATTATTACAGATGGGCGCAGCTACGCATAATAACTGTAGGGGATAAGAGCTATGAGTGTTACATAAGGTCGTAAGCATATTATTGTCATATTGTCTCACATTCAGCATCATATTGCACATATCCTTTAAACAAATACATACTACAAGTAGTATAAAACTGAACTATACCACCAGCATATATTAGGAACTCTAGTGTAGGAGCTTATAAGCCGGGGTGGACTGGTGGGTTTCACCAGTATATATTTATATATTAAACATGTAGGTATACATTAAACCAGAGGCTCAGGTTTATGACCTTTTTAAACACTAGCATATTTGTTAATGTGCTTAATCTCAGATATCACATGTATAGAACCGTGTCATTGGGACGTGCTAAAGGAGCAAGTCTCTAAGTAAAAACAGAGGTCAGTCTTTTACACAACTTAGGAGGCAGGACATAAGGCCAATGTTTAAAATATATAACAGCAAAAGTACATATGAGGTAAGGTGGCTGTTCTAAAGACGTAAATAGAAAGGAGAATATTTATAGCACTTGTAATGAGCTGAATGCTGTAGGCCACCAATCTCAGGAGGGGAAGCTCATCACCTGCTTTTAGTGGTCACACATATATGCTGAACAAAATTTATGTTAGTACACTGTATATAAATAATCAAATAGGATAATTTAAGTATCAGGTGAGGTAACGTGAACAACTTCTGATAAATAAGAAACAGATTATATGCTATTTATATCCAATTAATAGGTCCAAACATCTCATGTTAGCTATCTATAGGTGGACTCAGGGGTATTATAGTTATCAGGGTACCTAGGTCTAAAGACCTCCTTGTAACAGTATAGTGATCGTCTTGGACCCTTGTTCTTGTAATCTTGAGGATCATAGAAACACAGATAGAATATTGCTAAATACTCATACCTAATATATATTGGGTAAATATATAAACTATAGAATCTTAACAAGTGCCTTAACAATTGGTTTAGTGCATAAACTGACAAACATATTTATTGGGCAACAAGAATCATGTAAGAACCAAAACCTGAATGTCCAAAAGTGGGCATAATATCTATATGCTATCATCACCCCACACCGGTTCGAATATTAGGGATCCATCTCCCAGTTTCTGTACAGAGCTCTATTACTGAGTGGGGGTATACTGGGGTAAGTGCAGACCTTTGATCAGCAGTCTCTGCAGGCAAAGTCTTACAACCTAGTATGACCGCTTCTTTATCTATTGTTTTCCAAAGCAGCTTTTTTGGAGTCTCCTGTCTCTGTGTATAGCTGGTAGCATACTCATTTGTTACAGAGTTATCCACTGATGCCCCAGCGATCAGCCACCTCAGTGCAGGATTTAGCATGCAACGTCTGTATTTTCCATTGTATACAGTTGCTGCTTCTGTTTAGGGAGGGCCGCGATAAGAAGTACACGTTCCGATGTAGTTGTCTACTCTTCAAGGCTTGCTATATCAGATGTGTTTGGTCTCCGAATTAGAAGGGTCATTGCTGAGTTCTGTATGGTTCTTTCTAGGTCTGTTATCTGTACTATATGATTCTCATGTGGATAATGGTATAGTGCTTATATTATCTCCTCCTCAATCCGAGTGAGGTGAGCAGATAGAAGTTTCTCGATTGTCTTGTAGGAGTGTTTTGCCATGGTTGCCTTGTCTGAAAAGCACCCCAATGTTAGCTGTGCTCAGTTTCCTGAGAGTGTGTTGGCACTTAAGGTTTCAAAGATCTCAGAGTCTTTTCAGCTGATATCAACTTCTCTGACAATGGCGTCCATAGTCAGCAGCCTTGTGGTCTTATTAAAGATCTAGGCCCCTAGTTATCAAGCCGTCAACCTCAAATACGCTACGTATTTGTGGCGAGGTTGATTTGCCTTAGTTATCAAGCCCTAGACACTGGCAAAAGTAGAATTTTGTGACGTAAGCTTCGATCCGCCGGACTCAGTCCGACACAGATCGAAGCTTACATCACTACAGATGTTCTGCACACAAGTTCGGAACAATCTGACAACTTTGCTAGTTATCAAAAAACTAGCAGGTACGCTCAGCACTTTTCCGGCCCAGCGTACCTGGTTTTCAAACCGCCGCCCTGGAGGTGGCGGATCCCATAGGAATCAATGGGAGTCTGACCATAGCGAAAATTCATGTTCACTGCTGCCCGACATCCCATTGATTCCTATGGGAGCTGTCTACACCTAACACCCTAACATGTACCCCAAGTCTAAACACCCCTAATCTGTCCCCCCTATACCGCCGCAACTAAATAAAGTGTTTACCCCCTAAACCGCCGCTCCCGGTCCCAGCCACAACTATAATATATGTATTAACCCCTAAACCGCCGCTCCCGGACCCCGCCGCCAATTACATTATACCTATTATCCCCTATCCTGACCCCCCTACACCGCCGCCACTATAATAAATTTATTAACCCCTATCCTGCCCCGCCTACACCGTCGCCACCTATAATAAATGTATTATCCCCTATCCTGCCCCCCTACACCGCCGCCACTGTAATAAAATTATTAACCCCTAAACCTAAGTCTAACACTAACCCTAACACCCCCCTAACTTAAATATTAATTAAATACATCTAAATATTATAACTATTATTAACTAAATTAATCCTATTTAAAACTAAATACTTACCTTTAAAATAAACCCTAATATAGCTACAATATAAATAATAATTATATTGTAGCTATCTTAGGATTTATTTTTATTTTACAGGCAACTTTCAATTTAGTTTAACTAGGTACAATAGCTATTAAATAGTTAATAACTATTTAATAGCTACCTAGTTAAAATAAAGAGAAATGAACCTGTCAAATAAAAACTAACCTAAGTTACAATTACACCTAACACTACACTATACTTTAATAAATTATTCCTATTTAAAACTAAATACTTACCTGTAAAATAAACCCTAAGATAGCTACAATGTAATTAATAATTACATTGTAGCTATTTTAGGATTTATATTTATTTTACAGGTAACTTTGTATTTATTTTAGCTAGTTAGAATAGTTATTAAATAGTTATTAACTATTTAATAACTACCTAGCTAAAAGAAATACAAAATTACCTGTAAAATAAATCCTAACCTAAGTTACAATTAAACCTAACACTACACTATCATTAAATTAATTAAATAAATTAGCTACAAATAACTACAATTAAATTAAATTTAATAAACTAACTGAAGTACAAAAAATAAAAAAAGCTAAGTTACAAAAAATAAAAAAAATAAGTTACAAACATTTAAAAAATATTACAACAATTTTAAGCTACTTACACCTAATCTAAGCCCCCTAATAAAATAACAAAGCCACCCAAAATAAAAAAAATTCCCTACCCTATTCTACATTACCTTCCAGCCCTTAAAAGGGCCTTTTGCGGGGCATGCCCCAAAGAAAACAGCTCTTTTGCCTGTAAAATAAAAATACAACCCCCCCCAACATTAAAATCCACCACCCACATACCCCTAATCTAACCCAAACCCCCCTTAAATAAACCTAACACTACCCCCCTGAAGATCATCCTACCTTGAGCCGTCTTCAGCCAGACAACCACCGATGGAACCAAAGAGGAGATCCGGAGCGGCAGAAGTCATCATCCAAGGGGCACTGAAGAAGTCTTCCATCTGATTGAAGTCAACATCCAGGCGGCGCTGAAGAGGTCTTCCATCCAATAGAAGTCTTCATCCATGCGGCGTCTTCAATCTTCATCCATCCGGAGCGGAGCCATCTTCAGACCAGCCGACGCGGAGCCATCCTCTTCTTCCCGACGACTAATGACGAATGAAGGTTCCTTTAAGGGACGTCATCCAAGATGGTGTCCCTTCAATTCTGATTGGCTGGTAGGATTCTATCAGCCAATCGGAATTAAGGTAGGAAAAATCAGCCAATCAGATTGAGCTTGCATTCTATTGGCTATTCGGAACTTCAATCTGATTGGCTGATAGCATCAGCCAATCAGATTTTTCCTACCTTAATTCCGATTGGCTGATAGAATCCTATCAGCCAATCAGAATTGAAGGGACGCCATCTTGGATGACGTCCCTTAAAGGAACCTTCATTCGTCGTTAGTCGTCGGGAAGAAGAGGATGGCTCCGCGTCGGTGTCAGGGTTGTAGGATGTACTGCTCCTTTAATTATTTATTAACCAATCACAAGCTACTTACTCCCATAAATCACCTGTCCACTAAGCACTCCTTGCTTAGTATTTTGTTATTCATACCAGGAGTAACACTGAGCCTTGTTATTCTCATTGATATCGTTGTTAACTCTAACTCTGCATTTCCTAGGACTACAGCACAGTATCTAAGACTTTGTGACTCCCTTCCGTATACAGCATCTCTGTAACATTTCCTGCCTTTGTCAAACGGCATCCTGTCATACTGGAATTACATCTCAGGGGAGACTGATCACCACGGAGGTACAGAGACAATATTCGTTTTTGCATCTCACAGGATACATGTAAGTGGCAGACTGTGTTATAACAAACTATACCAAGGATTGTATTTTCATATTGGGAAATATTACATCTACTGCTCTACATATTTTACTTACAATTTGTGTTCCTAACCGGAGCTACCGAAGTTGCTGTGACGTCACACTGCTTGTCAGCCTGTACTCCTAGTGTTAGTCTCCTCCCTGCTTCCTGAACAGACTGAACCGGAACTGCCTGTTACTGTGTCATTCACGCTCTCAGCGTCTCAAGGTACTTAACCTCCTCTAGACTGTTAATATTTCTCATTGCCAGAAACGCTCACATTATCTTTGCTTTACAAGTGATCTTGTTGCCTTTGATCAGTACCTACTTTATTTTATACCGTACCTTATTTTGGAAAGTTCCTCCATATACTCTCCTTATACATTTTGCAGTTGTTATTTCAGCCTTACAGCTTATTATATTTTGCTGGAAAGTTTCACCTCATACTCATTTCAAATATTATTCCAGTTGCTTGCAAATCTCATCCTATATATTTTATTGATAGAGTCTCACAATTGCACATATTGCTAAAGTAGCAACATTTGCTTGAATCATACTATCTCAAATTAAATGCACATAATTTCATGTGAGTACACTATAGAGGTTGTGTACTCATTAGAATCAGTGCTACAAAACACATTTTTTAACTTAGCACAGGATGTTTTCATGCAAATAATAACTGGATATATTATTACATTTCTACCAGGTGACTGTTTATTACATAATACTAAGCCATAAAAAGAAATGGATCCTGCTGAATTACCCCAAGTTGTCTATAACCTAAATCAAAAGGTAGACAAAATGGGGCAGGCTATCCTTGACTTTCAAGTTGAAAAATCAGGTTCTTAGGAAACTGATTAAGGATGTTAAAGAACAACAAACCCCCAGTTCTGAACCACAGATTAGTCTCCCAGATTTGTTTTATGGTGATAGAAAATGCTACAGGCAGTTTAAGAACGCATGCTATCTCCTGTACAATCTAAAACCCAAAACTTACCCCTCAGATAGGGTTAGGGTTTTATCTACAGTCTCATTCCTAAGGTCTGAACCCAGAATCTGAGCAGATCATTTGTGTGAAACAAATGATCCCTTATTAAATTAATTGGCAGATTTCTTCCTAGCAATGGATGAGCTATATAGAGACACTGACATCCAACTAACAGCAGAACAGAAAATGAGGAGCCTTAAACAAGGGGAAAAAATCAGTGGAGGAGTATATCACTGAATTCAAGCTATATGCTTCTGATTCAGCTTGGAGCTTGGTTTCTCTCAGAAATCAGTTTAGACTAGAATTGTCAGACCTAGTAAAGGATGAGCTAGCTCACATTGAGCTACCTAGCACCTTGGATGCTCTTATGAAAGTCACAACACAAATCGACTGCAGGCTCAGAGAACGGAAGGCAGAACGAGGACATTCTGAATCACCCTTAAAAGCCAGTACCTCCACTTACTCTCACATGAAACCCCCTCACACAGAGCAAGCAACCCCTATGGAAATAGGAGTCATCAGAGGGCCACTTACTCCTGAAGAACGGCAGAGGAGAAGAAATAACCACCTCTGCATGTATTGCGCAAACCCCAGCCATATAGTAACGGACTGCCCTATATTACACAAGAACAAAAAGAGTAAGTTCATACACATTAACAATACCAGTTGTTCTGATAAACCTATATCTTACTGTAATTTATCTCTCCTGTTACAGTGGTACCTTAGGAGATTGTCTACTTCCGCCATTGTTGACTCAGGAGCCTTTGGCAATTTCATTGATAATTCAATTGTACTACAAAATAAAATACCTACTGTGTTAAAGCAAAAACCGGTCTCACTTAAAGTTATTGATGGCTCTGTGATTTCTAACGGTCCCATCACACATAACACAATACCCATACTGGTCACCACAACAGATGGTCACACTGAATATCTTACGTTCGATGTAATACCCTCTCCACATTTTCCAATAGTGCTAGGTTTGTATTGGTTACAAACACACAATCCTCATATTGATTGGTCAAATTTAACTGTTAAATTTCAGTCTACTTATTGTGAAAACACATGTTTTCCACAACCTTTTATACTACACACAGACACAGAACAAATACAAATTCCTAAACCCTACCAGGACTTCATTGAGGTTTTCAGCAAAATTGAAGCTGAAACTCTTCCTCCCCACCGAGTATATGATTGCCCTGTTGAACTTATCCCAGGTGCAACATTACCTGTCGGTCATCTGTACCCCCTGAGCCAACCAGAATTAAATCATTTGAAACAGTATCTACAAGATAATTTAAGGAAAGGCTTCATTAGACCTTCCTCATCACCCGCAGCTGCCGGAATGTTCTTTGTAACCAACAAAGATTCCTCCCTCAGGCCGATAATCGACTATCGGGAGTTAAATAAAAGGACAGTAAAAAAATGATATCCACTACCTCTAATTCCGGAGTTAATCGAAAGATTAAGTAACGCTACGATATTTACCAAGCTGGACTTGCGTGGGGCATATAACCTAATACGTATAAGAGAAGGCGACGAATGGCTCACAGCATTCAGAACCAGGTATGGTTTATATGAATACCTTGTGATGCCATTCAGCCTTTGCAATGCCCCCGCAACATTCCAACACTTCATTAACGATATATTCCGTGACCTACTTGACATATGTATAGTAGTGTATTTGGACGACATACTCATCTACTCCAACAATGTTTCGGACCATATAAAACATGTCCGCTGGGTGTTAGCACGTCTCAAAACACATAAATTATACGTCAAATTAGAAAAATGTTCTTTCCATAACACCACTATATCATTTTTAGGATACACTATCTCACCTGAAGGAATTCAAATGCAAACCGAGAAGGTTTACTCTGTAAAGAATTGGCCAAAACCTACAGATAAAAAGTCATTACAAAGGTTCTTAGGTTTCGCTAATTACTATAGGAAATTTATAAAGAATTCTTCTTCAATCGTGAGACAACTCACTGGTTCCACTCTACATTTTCAATGGAACCATACTCATTCTAGAGTATTTGATTTTCTTAAACAAGCATTTGAAGCTCCCATATTGAAATTTCCGAATGTCGACTTACCATACATTCTAGAGGTAGATTCTTCTGATTTTGCGATTGGCACAGTTTTATCCCAACAAAAAACATCTAAAGATCCTTTACATCCCATCTCTTTCTTCTCTAAGAGTATGACGTCAGCTGAAAGGAACTACGCGATTGGAGACAAAGAATTACTTGCCATCCGCAAATCATTGGAATTTTGGAGACACCTTCTAGAAGGTGCAAAGAAGCCCTTCACAATCTACACAGACCACAAAAACTTACAGTACCTCCAAAATAACAAAACTCTTTCTGCCAGACAGGTAAGGTGGAGTTTATACTTTGCAAGATTTGATTTTCAGATCATATACCGCCCGGCAATTAGGAATGGAAAAGCAGATGCCCTCTCTCGACAAACCACAATACCTCATCAAAATGATATTCCTACATCAATTATTCCCAATGAACGATTCATTGGACTTACCACAGATTTCTTAGCTGATATTAAGAAGTCTTCTATCACACCACCAACTGATTCCAAGGTGAAGTTGAACAAGAAAGAAGGTTTATACTTCTACAAGAATAAGATTTACGTTCCTACTAATATCAGAAACTTGATACTCCAACAACATCATGATTCACTTTTAGCTGGACATCCAGGAGAATCCCGCACTATGGAACTCATAACCAGGACATACTGGTGGCCACAGATAAGGGAAACTGTATCAACCTACATAAAAGGATGTTCCACCTGTCAAACATGCAAAACAGAATGAAAATTACCCTACGGACTGCTACTGTCTATTCCAGCATCTGACAGACCCTGGAAGCAAATTGGAGTTGATTTCATAGTAGACTTACCTCAATCTAAAAATCACACTACCATAATGGTAGTTGTTGATAGTTTCACCAAGATGGCACATTTCATTCCATTTCATAAACTTCCCAGTTCAGTAGAAACAGCCAACCTTTTTATACATGTTATTCGCCTACATGGTGATCCAATGACCCTGATATCGGACCGCGGATCTCAGTTTACATCCAAATTTTGGAAAAGTCTTTGCCTATCTCTCAATATAAATCTTCAATATACCACAGCATACCACCCGCAAGCAAACGGATAAGTCGAGAGAATTAACCAATGGTTGGATGAGTATCTACCTACTTTATTTTATACCGTACCTTATTTTGGAAAGTTCCTCCATATACTCTCCTTATACATTTTGCAGTTGTTATTTCAGCCTTACAGCTTATTATATTTTGC
The DNA here is from genome assembly GCF_027579735.1 of Bombina bombina. Taxonomy (NCBI): domain Eukaryota; kingdom Metazoa; phylum Chordata; class Amphibia; order Anura; family Bombinatoridae; genus Bombina; species Bombina bombina. The sequence continues at coordinate 194,581,531 of NC_069500.1, forward strand.
TGGAAAGTTTCACCTCATACTCATTTCAAATATTATTCCAGTTGCTTGCAAATCTCATCCTATATATTTTATTGATAGAGTCTCACAATTGCATACTATCTCAAATTAAATGCACATAATTTCATGTGAGTACACTATAGAGGTTGTGTACTCATTAGAATCAGTGCTACAAACCACATTTTTTAACTTAGCACAGGATGTTTTCATGCAAATAATAACTGGATATATTATTACATTTCTACCAGGTGACTGTTTATTACAGTCGGCTCGTCTGAAGATGGCTCCACTTCGCTCCGGATGGATGAAGATTGAAGACGCCGCATGGATGAAGACTTCTATCGGATGGAAGACCTCTTCAGCGCCGCCTGGATGTTGACTTCAATCGGAGGGAAGACTTCTTCAGCGCCCCTTGGATGATGACTTCTGCCGCTCCGGATATCCTCTTCGGTTCCATCGGTGGTCGGCTGGCTGAAGACGGCTCAAGGTAGGATGATCTTCAGGGGGGTAGTGTTAGGTTTATTTAAGGGGGGTTTGGGTTAGATTAGGGGTATATGGGTGGTGGGTTTTAATGTTGGGGGGGTTGTATTTTTATTTTACAGGCAAAAGAGCTGTTTTCTTTGGGGCATGCCCCGCAAAAGGCCCTTTTAAGGGCTGGTAAGGTAATAGAGCTGGTAACTTTTTAATGTAGACTAGGGTAGGGAATTTTTTTATTTTGGGGGGCTTTGTTATTTTATTGGGTGCTTAGATTAGGTGTAAGTAGCTTAAAATTGTTGTAATATTTTTTAAATGTTTGTAACTTATTTTTTTATTTTTTGTAACTTAGCTTTTTTTATTATTTGTACTTTAGTTAGTTTATTTAATTTAATTTAATTGTAGTTATTTGTAGCTAATTTATTTAAGTAATTTAATGATAGTGTAGTGTTAGGTTTAATTGTAACTTAGGTTAGGATTTATTTTACAGGTAATTTTGTATTTCTTTTAGCTAGGTAGTTATTAAATAGTTAATAACTATTTAATAACTATTCTAACTAGCTAAAATAAATACAAAGTTACCTGTAAAATAAATATAAATCCTAAAATAGCTACAATGTAATTATTAATTACATTGTAGCTATCTTAGGGTTTATTTTACAGGTAAGAATTTAGTTTTAAATAGGAATAATTTATTAAAGTATAGTGTAGTGTTAGGTGTAATTGTAACTTAGGTTAGTTTTTATTTGACAGGTTAATTTCTCTTTATTTTAACTAGGTAGCTATTAAATAGTTATTAACTATTTAATAGCTATTGTACCTAGTTAAACTAAATTGAAAGTTGCCTGTAAAATAAAAATAAATCCTAAGATAGCTACAATATAATTATTATTTATATTGTAGCTATATTAGGGTTTATTTTAAAGGTAAGTATTTAGTTTTAAATAGGATTAATTTAGTTAATAATAGTTATAATATTTAGATGTATTTAATTAATATTTAAGTTAGGGGGGTGTTAGGGTTAGTGTTAGACTTAGGTTTAGGGGTTAATAATTTTATTACAGTGGCGGCGGTGTAGGGGGGGCAGGATAGGGGTTAATAAATTTATTATAGGTGGCGACGGTGTAGGGGGGGGCAGATTAGGGGTTAATAAGTTTATTATAGGTTGCGGCGGGGTCCGGGAGCGGCGGTTTAGGGGTTAAACTATTTATTTAGTTGCGGCGAGGTCCGGGATCTGCAGGATAGGGGTTAATAACTTTATTATAGAGGGCGGCAGTATAGGGGGGGGGCAGGATAGGGGTTACTAGGTATAATGTAGGTGGCGGCGGTGTCCGGGAGCGGCGGTTTAGGGGTTAATACATTTATTATAGTTGCGGCGGTGTCCAGGAGCGGCGGTTTAGGGGTTAATAACTTTATTTAGATGCGGGGGGCTCCGGGGGCACGTATAGGGGGTAGAACAGTGTAGTTTAGTGTGGGTGCTTAGTGACAGGCTAGCAATAAAGCTGTCAAAAAGCCGAAGAGCAGCGAGATCGGATGAGTGATAACTATCACAGTCTGCTGCTCATCGCCCCGTATTTGGTGCGCGGCTTTTTGACAGATTTTTTGATAACTTAGGCAAAATTTTTCAGGTCTGCGGCAGCGATGGTAGGCGAGCTTAGGCGGGCGTATTGGGCCGGCGAAGGCAGGTAAAGTAGACAGGTTGATAACTAGGCCCCCTAGGGTCCATTGTCAAACACACCATAGGCTCCAAAGTCATTTCTAAGCATTAGTAGGTAGAGCTGTCACTATATGCACAAATCATAGATCTTGATGTCGTCAAAATCCTCTTTTTAGCTTTTAAAAGATGATCGAAGCCAGGAGCTCTTGATGTTCATGACCTGCCATGTCGGCAGTTGGCCTAGAAGAAGAAATTTTATTCAAACTTTTCATTTAATTAAGCTCCAAAATTGTTGATTATCTAATTATCAGAGCTGAAAATGCACCCTGCAGACTACTCACGGCTAACCCTGCTACATATATTTCCCTTATTGGATTTAACAGATAAGAACCGTAAAACAATGCACTTTTTTACTAGCAATATGACAGCAGTTAGCATTCTTTCCGGCAGAGTCAAGCCCAGATTGGCTCCTCAAAATAAGGTGGTGGGTGGACTTTGTCTATTAAAAATAAATTGCAGTAAACAACATTTTAAATTGTTTTAACATGTTCAGACCTGGTTGATATAGAGACATAACAGCACATAACAAAAATCACTTGTAATTTCAAAGTGTTTACTATCACTTTAAGGTATTTTGTGAATCTTGAGAATGGTGATCAGCTTTGTTGCGTGGTAGGATAGGACACTAGACCCATATCCTCAATTTTTTTTAATTTTTTTTTTATATAAATTATTTTATTTTATTTTTACAAATATTTTTCAGTTAACTATCAGCAACAACCCTCTTGGATCTTTATAGAAAACAAATAAAGTTCAGCACCTCCTGCAAACCTCCACAAAATTAAGCATAAAGAAGTTTGAAAAGTGTAAAAAATACCAAAACATAAAAATAGCAACTTTTCTGACCTACATGATCCTTAATCATTCTTATTTAACACAGGTGAGGTATACACAGTTAAATAGTTTTCCTAATCCAATCATATTAATTCAATTATCATTGGGCTTGATATAACTCCTCTTCAAACTCCCTGTCCAGCCAATCAACATTATGAGATGTGGACACATGTTAGCAAGCTACTATATATATGGCAATGGAATGCTACAGGTCAATATACAATCTTGTTCTTACTGTTGCGAGGCTGCATACACCTCAGTGCCCCCCACTAGATATCAAGAAATTTTATGTTGTAGGGAAGGGGAGAGTTGTTAAGTTTATTACATAACTAAAGTATTTTTTTTAAATTAAATCATTTATTTAACAAACAAAAGGAGGGTATGGAACAATGCCTCATCTACAATCCCAACCAACCTGATCACCTCTCTCAGATTACTCACCCTTAGGGACGCATTATCAGTCCATCTCCAAACCTTACACATTCACCCCAAGGCAATCTCCCACCACACAAACCACAAGAGTTTTTCCTGAATTGCACAAAACTGTAGGCTCTCCGATCTTTATGCACATCCACCAGGACCTCTCCCAGTGTTACACCCACTCACAGGCATATCTACATCCCTATCCCTTACATTCCCCCACACAAGCAATCATTCTTCACAACTATATGGATACTCCAGGAGCTCTTCTTATTTTACATGCAACCATCTTGACTTTTTCCACCGTTACCATACACCCTAGGCACTCTCATACATACACCACATATTCTCTTCCATTCTTATGCACACATAGGCCACTGCCTAACCTTATGCTCCTCCACACACAGACAATTTTCCAGCCAATGAAAAATACAAAGGAAGAACCCAGCACAACAACTTAAGTGAAATTTATTAAAAACACTACATAGAGCACAATGAAAAATACTCACATAATTTTAAATTAAAACAAGCATAAAAACAATTCTTAAATAGTGATGTCGCGAACCTAAAAATTTGGGTTCGCGAACTGCGAACACAAACTCCCGCAGTTTGCCGAAGTTTGCGAACCGGCGAACCGGGCGAACCCATTTTGACTTCAATGGGCAGGCGAATTTTAAAACCCACAGGGACTCTTTCTGGCCACAATAGTGATGGGAAAGTTGTTTCAAGGGTACTAACACCTGGACTGTGGCATGCCGGAGGGGGATCCATGGCAAAACTCCCACGGAAAATTACATAGTTGATGCAGAGTCTGGTTTTAATCCAAGGGCAAAAATCACCTAACATTCCTAAATTGTTTGGAATAACATGCTTTAAAACATCAGGTATGATGTTGTATCAATCAGGTAGTGTAAGGGTTACGCCCGCTTCACAGTGACAGACCAAACTCCTGCAGCGGGTACAACATCATCATCATCACACCGTACGTCCATGTATGTAATGCTGCCTGACTGAGACTTATCCCTGTTATCTACAGCCTCTGGCAATAATGGTTGCGCATCACTCATTTCTTCCAACTGATGTGTAAATAACTCCTCTGACAGATCAAGTGAAGCGGCTGTGGTGCTAGTGTTGGTGGTGGCGGCAGGCGGGCGAGTGGTAACTTGAGAGGTGCTGCCTGAAGATAAGCTGGAGGAGGATGGTGCGTCAAGGTTCAGAGCAGAAGCTATAGAAGATTGGGTGTCCTGTGTTAAAAAGTCAACTATGTCCTCAGAACTTTTCGAGTTTATGGTACATGGCCTCTGAACACTGGGCATTATTCTAGGGCCAAAGGGAATCACAGCACCACGACCACGACGGCACCTGCGGGGTGGCCTACCTCTGCCTGTAATTTTTTTTAAAATGTACACTTACACTACTATTAAACAAGATATGAGTGGTGGCACTGGGCAAGTGGGCACAGTATACGCTGTGAGCCTGACACAAAAAAGCAGACTGATGTTTCACAGTCCAAAAAGTTTTTATTTTTTTAAATGTACACTTACACTACTATTAAACAAGATATGAGTGGTGGCACTGGGCAAGTGGGCACAGTATACGCTGTGAGCCTGACACAAAAAAGCACACTGATGTTTCACAGTCCAAAAACTTTTTTTTTAAATGTACACTTACACTACTATTAAACAAGATATGAGTGGTGGCACTGGGCAAGTAGGCACAGTATACACTGTGAGCCTGGCACACACGCTGGCAGGCAGGCAACTGCAATTAGATTACACTAGTAGACTGATGTTTCACATTCAAAAAAGTTTTTTTTTTTTTTAAATTTACACTACTGTTACACCAGATATGAGTGGTGGCACTGGGCAAGTGGGCCTGGCACACACGCTGGCAGGCAGGAAACTGCAATTAGATTACAGTAGCAGACTGATGTTTCACAGTCAAAAAAGTTTTTTTTTTTAAATTTACACTACTGTTACACCAGATATGAGTGGTGGCACTGGGCAAGTAGGCACAGTATACGCTGTGAGCCTGGCACACACGCTGGCAGGCAGGCAACTGCAATTAGATTACACTAGTAGACTGATGTTTCACATTCAAAAAAGTTTTTTTTTTTAAATTTACACTACTGTTACACCAGAAATGAGTGGTGGCACTGGGCAAGTGGGCCTGGCACACACGCTGGCAGGCAGACAACTGCAATTAGATTACAGTAGCAGACTGATGTTTCACAGTCAAAAAGTTTTTTTTTTTTAAATTTACACTACTGTTACACCAGATATGAGTGGTGGCACTGGGCAAATGGGCCTGGCACACATGCTGGCAGGCAAGCAACTGCAATTAGATTACAGTAGCAGACTGATGTTTCACAGTCAAAAAAGTTTTTTTTTTTAAATTTACACTACTGTTACACCAGATATGAGTGGTGGCACTGGGCAAGTGGGCACAGTATACGCTGTGAGCCTGGCACACACGCTGGCAGGCAGGCAACTGCAATTAGATTACACAAGCAGACTGATGTTTCACAGTCAAAAAAGTTTTTTTTTTTAAATTTACACTACTGTTACACCAGATATGAGTGGTGGCACTGGGCAAGTGGGCACAGTATACACTGTGTGTCTGGCACACACGCTGACAGGCAGGCAACTGCAATTAGATTACACTAGCAGACTGATGTTTCACAGTCAAAAAAGTTTTTTTTTTTATAATTTACACTACTGTTACACCAGAAATGAGTGGTGGCATTGGGCAAGTGGCTTGGCAGGCAGGCAACTGCAATTAGATTACACAGGGAAAAAAAACAAAAAAACAGACTGATGTTCTAGCCCTAAAAAGGGCTTTTTGGGGTGCTGTCCTTACAGCAGAGATCAGATGAGTCCTTCAGTACTGTAGTGGGCACTGAATACACTAGCCTAGCTATCAATTTCCTTATTAAATCAGCAGCAGCTACACTGTTCCTCCTCTCTAAGGATGGACAGTGCAGCTTCCAAATTAATCTAAAATGGATGCTGTCCAGGAGGTAGGAGGGTCTGTGAGGGAGTGTCTGCTGCTGATTGGCTGGAATGTGTCTTCTGACTGTGAGGTAGAGGGTCAAAGTATTACTCAATGATGACGAATAGGGGGCGGATCGAACATCGCATATGTTCGCCCGCCGCGGCGAACGCGAATATGCTATGTTCGCCGGGAACTATTCGCCGGCGAACTATTCACCGGTGAACTATTCGCGACATTACTATTCTTAAACGGACTTCTTCAGAAAACCTGCACAGTGATTATGACGCATACTTCTCTTTGTCCTCCTGATATGTATTTTTTGAGACAATACTCATGTAGTTTAAAGGTGGGTACAATTTTATTTATATTTCATCTTATATTCATGGGTACCATTATAATTAGAGAAATTATGACCAGATGCCACATAGTTACACATGGTGCATCTGGTTTTAGCACAATAAAACTTGCCGAATTGCCTTGGAAGCCAATTGATATTGCTAACAGTATTCCATATAGCATAACTCTGGACTAAAATATTTTTTGATCCTAAAATGTTTAAGACTATCTAATTAGGAGATTTAGCTTTTTCTAACAAGGTTGGATCATATTCTATTTGTATAAACCTTTCATTTGGAATGGCTGCTTCTCAATTAAAATCCCCCTTTAAGTGTACAATTCTTTATGTTTTTAAGAGCTATTATTTGTTGTAATACAATCGACTATATTATCCATCAGGGCTCACATTGTTTTTGATCTCTTTCTAAAGCAAAATCAGAGTAAAAATGTATTTATAATATTGTTTGAGTACCCATCCTTTACAGTACACAATGATTGCTTAGATATTTTATTAACCAAACAACATTTTTCCACTGAATTAACTTATTTTAGAACAGAATTAACTTATTTTAGTTACACCAACTCAATGATATATACATGACATAAAAATGTGGGTGCAATATTCACTTGGGGCGCGATCCGATATAGATCGCAGTTTGCGGCGCAAGCGAGGGAACCGGCGTCGCCCGCAGTTTCAGCTCGCAACTCGAGCTATCCCATATAAGTCGCCGTCAGATGCTAACGTGCCGTAAGTCTGACAAACCAGCGATGTCCAGAAATCTGCGCAAGTACAAATTTCTGGCGTCGCCAGTGACTTGCGGCACGTTAGAAACTGGCGGCGCCTATAAAACCTGACTAAAGTCTAAAACACCCGCACTGTCTAACACGCCTCCCTAACATAGCCCGACAAGTCTAACACGCCTCCCTAACATAGCCCGACACGTCTAACCCTCTATCCGCTATCCCCCCTCACTAGTCTAACAATAAAAAAGCTATTAACCCCTAAACCGCCGCTCCCGTACCCCGCCGCCAGCTATATTATATCTATAACCCCCTAAAGTGAGCCCCTAACACCGCCGCCATCTATATTAAAATTATTAACCCCTAATGTAAGCCCCTTACACCGCCGCCATCTCTATTAAAATGATTAACCCCTAATTTAATCTACCTACACCGCAGCCAGCTATATTATCTGTATTAACCCTAAGTATATTATAGTTAATATAGGTATTACATTATATATATTAACTATATTAACCCTAATTATATTAAGGTTAATATAGTTAATATAGTTACTATAGTATTTATATTAACTATATTAACTCTATCTAACCCTAACTAAATTTATATTAAATTAATCTAATTCATTTATATACTAAAATATTCCTATTTAAATCTAAATACTTACCATCTCTATTAAAATGATTAACCCCTAATTTAATCTACCTACCCCGCCGCCAGCTATATTATCTATATTAACCCTAAGTATATTATAGTTAATATAGGTATTACATTATATATATTAACTATATTAACCCTAATTATATTAAGGTTAATATAGTTAATATAGTTACTATAGTATTTATATTAACTATATTAACTCTATCTAACCCTAACTAAATTTATATTAAATTAATCTAATTCATTTATATACTAAAATATTCCTATTTAAATCTAAATACTTACCTATAAAATAAACCCTAAGATAGCTACAATATAATTAATAATTACATTGTAGCTATGTTAGGGTTAATATTTATTTTACAGGTAAATTGTTAATTATTTTAACTAGGTATAATAGCTATTAAATAGGTATTACCTATTTAATAGCTACCTAGTTAAAATAATTACCCAATTACCTGTAAAATAAATCCTAACCTAAGTTACAAATACACCTACACTATCAATAAATTTAATAAACTACAAACATCTATCTAAAAATACAATTAAATTAACTAAACTACAAAAAAAAACCACCAAATTACAAAAAATAAAAAAAAGATTACAAGATTTTTAAGCTAATTACACCTATTCTAAGCCCCCTAATAAAATAATAAACCCCCAAAATAAAAAAATTCCCTGCCCTATTCTAAATTAAACAAATTTCAAAGCTCTTTACCTTACCAGCCCTTAAAAGGGCCTTTTGTGGGGCATGCCCCAAAGAATTCAGCTCTTTTGCATACAAATACAATACCCCCCCCCCCCCCATTACAACCCACCACCCACATACCCCTATTCTAAAACCACCCAAACCCCCCTTAAAAAAGCCTAAGACTACCCCCCTGAAGATCTCCCTACCTTGTCTTCACCACACCGGGCCGAACTCCTGATCCGATCCGGGCGATGTCTTCCTCCAAGCGGCAAAGAAGAATTCTTCCTCCGGCGACGTCTTCCTCCAAGCAGCAGCAAAGTCTTCATTCTTCCGGCGGCATCTTCAATCTTCTTTCTTCGCTCCGCCGCCGCGGAGCATCCATCCCGGCCGACTGCTGAACTAAGAATGAGGTACCTTTAAATGACGTCATCCAAGATGGCGTCCGCCGAATTCCGATTGGCTGATAGGATTCTATCAGCCAATCGGAATTAAGTTAGAAAAATCTGATTGGCTGATTGAATCAGCCAATCAGATTCAAGGTCAATCCGATTGGCTGATCCAATCAGCCAATCAGATTGAGCTCGCATTCTATTGGCTGTTCCGATCAGCCAATAGAATGCGAGCTCAATCTGATTGGCTGTTCGGATCAGCCAATCGGATTGAACTTGAATCTGATTGGCTGATTCAATCAACCAATCAGATTTTTCTAACTTAATTCCGATTGGCTGATAGAATCCTATCAGCCAATCGGAATTCGGCGGACGCCATCTTGGATGACGTCATTTAAAGGTACCTCATTCGTAGTTCAGCAGTCGGCCGGGATGGATGCTCCGCGGCGGCGGAGCGAAGAAAGAAGATTGAAGATGCCGCCGGAAGAATGAAGACTTTGCTGCCGCTTGGAGGAAGACGTCGCCGGAGGAAGAATTCTTCTTTGCCGCTTGGAGGAAGACATCGCCGGAGGAAGAATTCTTCTTTGCCGCTTGGAGGAAGACATCGCCCGGATCGGATCAGGAGTTCAGCCCGGTGTGGTGAAGACAAGGTAGGGAGATCTTCAGGGGGTAGTGTTAGGCTTTTTTAAGGGGGGTTTGGGTGGTTTTAGAATAGGGGTATGTGGGTGGTGGGTTGTAATGGGGGGGGGGTATTGTATGTGTATGCAAAAGAGCTGAATTCTTTGGGGCATGCCCCACAAAAGGCCCTTTTAAGGGCTGGTAAGGTAAAGAGCTTTGAAATTTGTTTAATTTAGAATAGGGCAGGGAATTTTTTTTATTTTGGGGGTTTATTATTTTATTAGGGGGCTTAGAATAGGTGTAATTAGCTTAAAAATCTTGTAATCTTTTTTTTATTTTTTGTAATTTAGTGTTTGTTTTTTTTTGTAGTTTAGTTAATTTAATTGTATTTTTAGATAGATGTTTGTAGTTTATTAAATTTATTGATAGTGTAGGTGTATTTGTAACTTAGGTTAGGATTTATTTTACAGGTAATTGGGTAATTATTTTAACTAGGTAGCTATTAAATAGGTAATACCTATTTAATAGCTATTATACCTAGTTAAAATAATTAACAATTTACCTGTAAAATAAATATTAACCCTAACATAGCTACAATGTAATTATTAATTATATTGTAGCTATCTTAGGGTTTATTTTATAGGTAAGTATTTAGATTTAAATAGGAATATTTTAGTTTATAAATGAATTAGATTAATTTAATATAAATTTAGTTAGGGGTGTTAGGGTTAGATAGAGTTAATATAGTTAATATAAATACTATAGTAACTATATTAACTATATTAACCCTAATATAATTAGGGTTAATATAGTTAATATATATAATGTAATACCTATATTAACTATAATATACTTAGGGTTAATATAGATAATATAGCTGGCGGCGGGGTAGGTAGATTAAATAAGGGATTAATCATTTTAATAGAGATGGCGGCGGTGTAAGTGGCTTACATTAGGGGTTAATAATATTAATATAGCTGGCGGCGGTATAGGGGGATTAGATTAGGGGTTAATAATTTTTATATAGGTGGCGGCGGTGTAAGGGGTCAGATTAGGGGATAGATAAGGTAGATGGCGGCGGTTTTAGGGGCTCACAGTAGGGGGTTAGTTTATATAGATGACGGCGGGGTCCGGGAGCGGCGGTTTAGGGGTTAATAACTTTATTAGGGATTTCGGGGGGGGGGATCGCGGTTGACAGGTAGATAGACATTGCGCATGCGTTAGGTGTTAGGTTTATTTTAGAAGATCGCGGTTGACAGGGAGATAGACATTGCGCATGCGTTAGGTGTTAGGTTTATTTTAGAAGATCGCGGTTGACAGGGAGATAGACATTGCGCATGCGTTAGGTGTTAGGTTTATTTTAGCAGCCAGTTTAGGAAGTTACGGGCTCCAATAGTCAGCGTAAGGCTTCTTACGGCTGCTTTTTGTGGCGAGGTGAAAATGGAGTAAGTTTTCTCCATTTTCGCCACGTAAGTCCTTACGCTGCATATTGGATACCAAACTGCGCGGGTTTGGTATACCTGCCTATGGCCCAAAAAACTACGGGCGACGGCAGAAATATACGGGCGTAACTTCTAGGTTACGCCATATATGTGATACCAAACCCGCGCAAATATTGGCGTCGCCGGCTTTTGCGGGCGACGATTTATATCGGATCGACCCCTAGATGTATTATCTTTATATGCTTTTCTTAAATATTGGCTGACTAAGACATTTTATATATGTGTAAAGCTTTGTATTTTTTCCCTTTAACTTTGCATTTCCAGTCCCATTGTTTTGTAAAAATGTGCTCATGGTTATGACTTTAAGTTAAAATTGTATATATGGATGATATAGTATAATCTCTTTGTGTATAATATTTGTAACGTGAAAGAGTACTTAATTTTTTTCCATGCAAATATTGTGTCTCTAAATACAAACTTTTGTTGAACATTTTGTGGTAATCAAACAGTAAGATTTGGCAACACTTTTATGACTAAATTAAATAACAAAAGTCAAGAGCGGGTAATCTTGTCTTGTACCCTGAACAATATTACTACTCTTTGATTAAAATATACATTACATATTTTCCTTCTAAAGCTAAATTCCATTAGGCAAGTTAATAAATTGTCCTCTATAAGGATAACAAAAGTATTTTCGGTATCTTTAAAGGGACAGTCTACGCCAGATATATATTTTTTGTTTAAAAAGATAGACAATCCCTTTATTGCCGATTACCCAGTTTTGCATAACCAACGTGGTTATATAAATATATACTTACCACTGTGATTACCTTGTATCCAAGGCTCTGCAGACTGCCCCTTATTTCAGTTCTTTTGTCAGATTTGCATTTTAGCCAATCAGTGCTGACTCAAATAACTCCGCAAGAGTGAGCACAATGTTATGTTTATAGCACACATGAACTAGCACTGACTAGCTGTGAAAGACTGTGTGAATGCACTGAGATAAGAGGTGGCCTTCAAGGGCTTAGAAATTAGCACATGAGCCTACCTATCTTTCAACAAAGAATACCAAGAGAACAAAGCAAATTTGATAGATAAAAGTAAATTGGAAAGCTGTTTTAAAATTGCATGCCCTATTTGAATCATGAAAGTTTAAAGGGACACTGAACCCAAAAAATTTCTTTCGTGATTCAGATAGAGCATGAAATTTTAAGCAACTTTCTAATTTACGGCTATTATCAAATTTTCTTCATTCTCTTGGTATCTTTATTTGAAATGCAAGAATGTAAGTTTAGATGCCGGACCATTTTTGGTGAACAACCTGGGTTGTCCTTGCTGATTGGTGGATAAATTTATTCAAAAAAATAAAAAACTGCTGTCCAGAGGGCTGAACCAAAAAAAAGATTAGATGCCTTCTTTTTCAAATAAAGCTAGCAAGAGAATGAAGAAATTGATAATAGGAGTAAATTAGAAAGTTGCTTAAAATTGCATGCTCTATCTGAATCACAAAAGAAAAAATATGGGTTTCGTGTCCCTTTAATTTTGACTAGACTGTCCCTTTAATTAAAATGTAAACAGACTATAACTATTTTTACTTTTATATATTTTTTCTATCAAAAGAAGAAATTGTAAAAACTTTCCTAATATATGTTGCTGAGGTGCATTATTCATAAAGCCAGATTGATATGTGTGAATAATTGAATTAAGAAGAGATTGTAACAATCTACACAGACTTTTAGTCAGTGTCTTATACTCTACATTTAGTAATGCAATTGGTGTAAATGATTCAGCTTTTTTGAGTTGTTCGCTGCTTTTAAAATCAAAGTAATCTCATAGCTTAGAAAAAGGGGGAATTTTTTTTTTCTTTAAAACATCCAGTGTTAATGTATTAGATATAGTACTATTTGATCTTTTAATATTTAGGCTAGATTACAAGTGTAGTGCAAAAATATTAGCGATATTGTGCAATGAGAACGTTCAAGTTAGATTAAAAGCATCTTTACTTTGCATTCATATCATAAACTGAGAGTAATATATTAGTGCTCTAGTGAAAGTATAGGGCAAGCTAAAATCTGAATGTTGGATAGTGTGGTTGCGTTAAAGGGGCAGTCAACAACAGAATTTTTGTTGTTTTAAAAGATAGATAATTCCTTAAAGGGACATAATACTCATATGCTAAATCACTTGAAACTGATGCAGTATAACTGTAAAAAGTTGACAGGAAAATATCACCTGAGCCTCTCTATGTAAAAAAGGAAGATATTTTACCTTACAATTTCCTCAGCTAAGCGGAGTAAGTTTTGTGCAATAAGTTATACTCAGCTGCTGTCCAGCTGCAGGTAAAAATAATTAAAAATTGAAGAAATGAACAGCAGCCAATCAGCATCAGCAGTTCTGAGGTCATGAACTCTTTTACTGTGATCTCATGAGATTTCATAGTAAACTTACTTAAACTGAATAGGGAAATATCATGAGAGTGCACAAGGCTCGACCCCTTAGCTGTCCCGGGACAGACATACTGTTTTGCTGCTTAGAAGTCCTTTACAATGGGATTTGGCTACTGAGGAACTTTTGAGGTAAAATATCTTTCTTTTTTACATAGAAATGTTCAGGTGATATTTTCTATTCAGCTTTTTTTCAACTATGCTGCATCACTTTCAAGTGTTTCAACATTTTGGTATCATGACCCTTTAATTACCCATTCCCCAGTTTTGCATAACCAAGACAGTTATAATAATACATGTTTTTACTTCTGTAATTACCTGTAATCGTATCTAAGCCTCTGCAAACGGTCCCCTCATTTCATTTTTTTTGACAGACTTGCATTTTAGCCAATCAGTGCTTACTCCTCGGTAAATTCATGTGCATGAGCTCAATGTTATCTATATGAAAATATGAACTAATGCCCTCTAATGGTCAAAAACTGTCAAAATGCAATTAGATTAGAGACGGCCTTCAAAGTCTACAAAATTAGCATATGAACCTCCTAGGTTTAGCTGTCAACTAAGAATACCAAGAGAACAAAGCAAAATTTGTGATAAAAGTAAATTGGAAAGTTCTTTAATACTACATGCTCTATTTGAATCATGAAAGTTTGGGTTTTTTTGGACTTCACTGTCCTTTTTAATCTCTCATACACTAGACTTCTTTAAAGAGACAGTCTACTCCAGAATTGTTATTGTTTAAAAAGATAGATAATCTCTTTATAACCCATTACCCAGTTTTGTATAACCAATATGGTTATATTAAAGTGACAGTCAACACCAGAATTGTTGTTGTTTAAAAAGAAAGAAAAAAAGAAAGAAAATCCCTTTATTACCCATTCCCCAATTTTGCATAACCAGCACAGTTATAATAATACACGTTTTACCTCTGTAATTATCTTCTGCTTCTGCTGACTGCCCCCTTATTTCAGTTCATTTTAGCCAATCAATGCTCACCCCTAGGTCACTTCATGTGTATGAGCTCAATGTTATCTATATGAAACACATGAACTAATGCCCTCTAATGGTCAAAATGCATTCAGATTAGAGACAGTCTTAATAGTCTAATTAGCATATGAACCTCCTAGGTTTAGCTTTCAACTAAGAATATCAAGAGAACAAAGCAAAATTGGTGATAAAAAAAATTGGGAAGTTATTTAAAATGACATGCCCTATTTAAATCATGAAAGTTTGTTTTGGACTTGACTGTCCTTTTAATATACTTTTTACCTCTGTGATTACTTTGTATCTAACCCTCTGCAGACTACCCCCTTATCTCGGTTCTTTTGACAGACTTGCAGTTTAGCCAATCAGTGCTGACTCATAAATAACTCCATGGGAGTGAGCTCAATGTTATCTATATTGGACATATGAACTAGCGCTGTCAAGCTGTAAAAAAAACTGTCAAAATGCACTGAGATAAGAGGCAGCATTCAAGGGCTTAGAAATTTTCATATGAGGCTACCTAGGTTTAGCTTTTTAACAAAGCAAATGTGATCATAAAAGTAAATTGGGTTTAAAATGTTATGCCCTGTCTAAATCATAAAAGTTTAATTTTGACTAGAGTGTCCCTTTAAAGGGGCTCTGAAAAACTCATGTCAGCTATCACTATAATGCTAAGCTCAAGGTGCATTCTTATATTAAAAGGATTCATGTGCAATTAGAAAATGCTCTTTTATGTTAAAGTTTTTTTTATTATTGCACTTTTGTTTGCATATAACTATGTGTTTAACCCCTGCAGAGGCAATACACTACTGGGATCTAGCTGATGAGACAATGACAAGAAACAAGTGTGTGTATCCACCAATTACCAGCTAGGAGTGAAGGATTTGATAATATAAATTAATTAAAACATTTCTTACAATTTAGAAGTTCTATGGCTGGAGCGTCTTATTTTGCTGCTGCACATGTTCCAGACACTACAAGCCTCTGTGGAAACCCTGGTGAGCCTCCCCCACTTAGCAGAGTGAGCGCCATTCTGGTTTCTCCTGTCTCTGCTCATGCGGTTGTCACTGCCAGGATTATTAGCTGCGCCATGTGGGAGAATAACTGAATAAGGTAATAGGGGTACTTATATATTAGTGCTTAGGGATATATATTCCACAACGCAGAAAGTAATCTTTCCAGAAAGTATTCTTCTGCTGAATATTACTAGTAGAATTATTACTGAAATAAACATACAACAGACATGCAACATATTTTATTATGTTACTTTCTTGTTTTTCCTATTTTCCATGTGTTTGTGCCTTAAAGGGACACTGTAACCAAAATTTTTCTTTTGTGATTCAGATAGAGCATGAAATTTTAAGCAACTTTCTAATTTACTCCTATTATCAAATTTTCTTCATTCTCTTGGTATCTTTATTTGAAATGCAAGAATGTAAGTTTAGATGCCGGCCCATTTTTGGTGAACAACCTGGGTTGTCCTTGCTGATTGGTGGATAAATTCATCCACCAATAAAAAAGTGCTGTCCAGAGTACTGAAACCAAAAAAAAGCTTAGATGCCTTCTTTTTCAAATAATGATAGCAAGAGAATGAAGAACAATTGATAATAGGAGTAAATTAGAAAGTTGCTTAAAATTGCATGCTCTTTCTGAATCACAAAATAAAAAAATTGGGTTCAGTGTCCCTTTAAAGTAATGGTTACACCTGACTGTTCTTGCTTTTGTTCTCGCTCTGCTATTTTGTCTCTCCTACTCAAATGAATTTCCCAGAAACAAAGGTCCCCATCTAGAATCTCTAAGGAGAGCGGCAGGAAAATTGATAGAGGCGGATCCGGGGGCGAGAGTCCCAGACTTCAAACTGTAAGTAATGACTACTGACATACGTTTAGTATCACATAACGTTAGGGGCCTCAACACAGACCTTAAGAGACGGACGGCACTGGCCCAATATCTTAAAATTAAGGCTAATATAATTTTCTTACAAGAGACTCACTTCACCAAAGAAGTAATTCCGAAATATTGGGCCAGAAACTTTACTCAACACTATCACTCAACGACAGACAAAAAGAAGCGGGGGGTCTCGATACTGATACACCAATCCCTGGGTTTAGTAGTGGAGGAGACGATCAGAGATCCAGAAGGGAGGTTTTTAATAGTCAGAGGTAGGCAGCGCGATAAACAAATTGTTTTATGCAATATATACGCTCCCAATGAGACGCAGATCTCTTTTTTTACACACATCTCCTATCTGCTTACCCAATGGACACAAGATAGAATCCTGCTGGGGGGTGATTTTAATATAGAACTATATAAATTTCAAGGTGCAGACCAGTCCAAATTGACCCAAAATCAACTTAGGCATAACTCTATGGTAAAAAAAATAAAGGAGATTTTTCTATCCCACAATATTCTAGACTCCTGGGACACTCTATATGGGAGAACACTAGACTACACTTACTATTCCCATGCTCACAAAACGTACTCAAAATTGGACTACGTTTACTTGAGCCAGATCTGGCTTCCAGACTTGGCATCTTCTACTATTCATGCTTGCGCTTGGTCAGACCATTCTATAGTCCAAATTCACATTAGAGAAACATTCCAAATTAGCACAACACGATCTTGGAACTATGACCCTTATGTGCTACAACAACCAGGTATACTTAACTCCATCTCACAAGCTATGTCAGAATACTGGGCACTAAACACGGGTTCCACTTCTAATCCGATTAGCACCTGGGCAGCACATAAACCTTTTATTAGAGGATTACTCATAAAAGAAAAGGCAGCTTTTACCAAGGCTAATAGATCTCAAATAGACTCTCTACAGGCTCAAATAGACACACTCACAAAACTACACCAACGAGACCAATCAGAAACATTGTTCCAAGATCTACAAGCAAAGAGAGTAGAATTATCAACAATTATGAATAGGGCATCTCTCAGGGCAGCTCACAGGCTGAAAGCAAATTATTTCCTCTATTCTAACAAGCCAGATAAGTATCTAGCACATAAGCTTAGAGAACAGACAAAATCCTTTTCTATACCAATCCTACAAAAAGATAATGGCACATGTACCTCAAATCCCCAAGAAATAGCTGATAGCTTTGCTCAATATTACGCACAACTTTATGACGGAAACAAAACGACGCAAAACGATAAGACAAGACAGATGCTACATAGATTCCTAGATGAGGCTAAATTAACACCTATTGATAAAACGGTTAAGGACGAACTGAATGCGGAGGTGTCAGCCAGGGAGGTCCTTGTAGCCATTAAGGAGCTCAAGCCAGGAAAAGCACCTGGCCCAGACGGGTTCCCAGGTGAATACTATCAACTTTTCAAATCAATTCTAACCCCAGAAGTTGTAACATTTTGCAACAACATCCTACAAGGTAAGGCAATCCCAACAGAAATTTTACAGGCTAAGATAGTGGTGATCCCTAAGGAAGGACGAAATCCAAAATTGTGCCAAAGTTATAGGCCCATATCCTTAATCAACCAAGATATAAAGATTTTTAGTAAAATTTTGGCAAATAGACTCAAATCACATCTACCAACCCTAATTCACCCAGACCAGGTGGGATTTATACCCGGAAGAGAGGCCCCTGACAATATAAGACGTACGATCTCCCTGGTTGACTACCTCCATAAGACAAAAACGCCTTCTCTGGTCCTGTCCTTGGACGCGGAGAAGGCATTTGATAGAATAGATTGGGTTTTTATGTTTGAGGTCTTGAGTAAATTAGGATTTAGTGGCCCATTTGTTCAGGCTATAAGAAGTATTTATTCTAATACTACTGCCCACATTAGAGCGGCAGGCTACCAATCCAAGAGGATTGATATTCAAAATGGGACAAGACAGGGATGCCCCTTATCGCCACTTTTATTTGCCCTATGCATAGAGCCCCTAGCAGCAGTGATTCGCTTGACCTCAGAAATACACGGAGTTTCGTTGGGTAGCGAGGAATTTAAAATTTCTTTATTTGCAGACGACATCCTTCTTACCCTGACCAAACCAATGGAATCCCTACCCCATTTATATCGTATTTTACAAGATTATGCTGATATATCAGGGTATAAGATCAATCAGGAAAAATGTGAGGCACTATCTATCGCCCTCCCTGACCACACCAAAAAGACTATTGCAACCAATTTTGTGTTTGAATGGGCAACAGGGGCAATTAAATACTTGGGAGTTAAGTTGTCGGACGATACCTCAAGCCTATACAAATTAAACTATGTACCTCTGTATAAAACAATTAGAAAGGAGATTAAAAGTTGGAAAGCTGGAGGTTTTTCCTGGTACGGCCGATTATCGGCGGTCAGGATGAACGTTCTCCCCAGACTACTGTATTTTTTTCGGGCCCTACCAATTAAGATCCCACTCCCAGAGTTAAATAAACTTCAGATGGATCTGACCAGATTCATAAGAGGACATAAAAAAGCTAGGATACCTTCGCAAGTGTTAATGCAACATAAACAACTAGGGGGAGTAGGGGTGCCAAATTTACTTCATTATTATCAAGCAGCGAGACTAGCACAGACCACCTTAATGAGCAGAAAACAAAAAGAATTGATTTGGGTAAAGGTGGAGACTTTAATAGCAGGTTATAAACAATCAGAAGATATACTTTGGGAACACCCGAAAGATATCCTTAAACTAACTACAGCCTCAAAAGTAACAGGGGAAATGATGTCAATGTGGCACTCGTTAACTGGCAAGCTAAAACTTTTAACATCTGACTCATTAATAAGGCCATTAAGGACACTGATGGACCCTGAACATCAGAGACTAATTGGTAAATGGGCAAATAAGGGGCTCTATAGGCTAGCAGACTTTCTTCATAAAGGGAAATTAGCTACTTACCAACAAATACAGGAAAAAATACTACCAGACAAACTGCATTGGTTCCTATATCTACAGATTGCATCTACTATAAATAAGTCCCTACCTAAACAACCTAGACAACACACAACGACATTAGAGAAGCTGTGTAGTGCTGATTTCCGTCATAAAGGTTTAATCTCTACCCTATACATAACACTACAATCAGCCAAACATTCTTCTAAATCTCCTTTAATGGAGAAATGGGAAAGAGATATCAAAATAATGCATTCCAAAGAGGAATGGGAAGATATCTTTAAGAGCTCAGGCAGAGGTATGATCAGTGCAGATCTGAAAGAAAATTGCATCAAAACTGTTTATAGGTGGTATCTTACTCCAATGGTCACATCACACTACACTCAAGCTGGCAGTAGAAATTGCTACAGAGGATACGAGGAGGCAGGAACATATATACATATGTGGTGGGAATGCCCTCGGGTGCAATTGATATGGACTAAGTTATCTAAATTGCTGAGTGAGGTGCTCTCAGAAAACATCACTCTGACCGCGACCCAAGCTTTATTAAATTAACATATAAAACCCTTCAATTCAGCCACGAACACATTTATACACATTCTCTGTACAGCTACTAGGATATGTGTGGCACGTTATTGGAAGGTAGGGACACCCACATGGGGAGAGATTATGGAAAAAATTAAACTAATTCACAAACTATCTGAAACAGCCTCATTCATACAAGCTAACCACAAGCAATTTTTAAAGATCTGGAATTACTGGATCTTAAGTGGACACTAACCAGACATAGACTGAGAGGGTAGACATACAACCAACTTAACACCAAGGTAAGATCTATAACATTCTAGGGGTAAGAGGAAGACAAATGACTGTAGATAGCTATAACTGTGTAGGAAAGGGGGGACTCTCCCCCCGGATCGACGGCGGATGGAATGGATGAGCAGGCAAGTTGATATTTTAAAGATGCATTGAGTGAGGGGGGAAGGGGAAAGTTTAAAGTTTATTGTTGATTGTTGTTATAATTCAATGAAGGGGAGGGATGGATAGAAAAGTTTTTAAGAAAATGCAGCAGAGTGGCATGGAGAGAAAGGGGATATCAAGGAAAATTTCATATCTTCTGATAACGATCTGCTACATTCCCTAATCCATGGTGCTAATGTGGAGCGCATGTATTATCACACTAACTATTAGAACTTACAGATCTGACTATCCAACCATCAACTACTCTACTGGTGAACTTTGCTATCTTCAAACTCTGATAGTGGAAATATAATAAATATCATAGACTTCTTACTGAGAGACATTTTTCAGAAAATGGAGATGTTGATGTGTATATGGAAAATGTAAAAGATGTGATATACCCTGTATATGTTTTTGCAATAAAAAATTATTTCAATTAAAGTAATGGTTACAGAAACACATATCACAGTTCAAACTAAATTAATATAATAGAATTTTATTTTTATAGTATATTTTTTTATAGAATTTTTGTTTGTAATATGTCACTTTCTGAAGCACCAGTGCAGGTGTGTACAGGATCATGGGTCACAAAATGTTCGTTTTTAATATATTTTCATTGATGCTTGAAGTCATAACCCTGTAATTAAATATCAATTATTACCTTTTAATAACAGTTCATCCTATAGCAACTTCCAGGTATTTTCTTGAACAAGTCACAAAGCATTCTATGTGTGAACTCTTTTCCCTTGAGCACCTGCAAGAGAATGCACATTTGTAAGGGGCCTAAAATTAATCATATCCTGAACTCTTAAACTGACTTTTGCTGTTCAATAAAGTTCAAGTTTGTACCTTGAATTCACAAACTACATGTATAGTTTTCGTTAATAAAATAAACTAATAAAGCAACACAGGTGTTGCAAAGTGCAAAGTATTTCTACCTTTATAGTGTAATTGTGCATTTTATACCATTTTTATTAATCTACCAAAACAGCTCCCTATTCCCAGTGCTTCACAAATGTTATCTGTTACTGCTGAAACTTTTTTAAATAATAGCAAGAATGCTAGGATTTATCATAACTAAAAATAAACAGGACTTTCAGTCATCACTTTGGGTGCTAAACTTACCCTTTTCTCAATGAGGTGATGTTTCCACCTGTAAACCAATAGCTGTGCTAGCATACAGAACAGTGTCATATGACTAGCACGGCTATTGGTGTAGAGATGGAAATGTCACATCATTGAAGAAAAGGTAAGTTTAGCACCTTTTCGACAAAGTGATGACTGAAAGTCCTGTTTATTTTTAGTGATGGTAAATTCTCGATTTTCCATCACTTTAAAGGGCCAGTAAACCTAAAAAATAATGTTATATAATTCTGCACATAGTGCAGAATTATATAACATTATATTAGCAGCAGCTTTATAAAACCTA
Organism: Bombina bombina; assembly: GCF_027579735.1. Lineage (NCBI taxonomy): Eukaryota > Metazoa > Chordata > Amphibia > Anura > Bombinatoridae > Bombina > Bombina bombina. The sequence goes on from NC_069500.1 coordinate 194,603,525, forward strand.
ATATTCCCTGTGAATTTTTATAAAAAAATACTGTTTTCCAGACCCGTTCTCTGTGCTCTTCTGAGCGAGTCTGGTTTTTACACAGAGCGCATCTGGCCAGCTGTCTAGTCACAGCCCGGCCCCGACCACGCCTTTATACTCAGTGCAGCTCGCTCCTGCTCTGTCTGACAGCAGGAGCGAGCTGCACTGAGTGTAATGGCGCGGTCGGGCCAGGCTGTGACTAGACAGCTGGCCAGATGCGCTCTGTGTAAAAACCAGACCCGCTTAGAAGAGCATAGAGAGCGGGTCTGGAAAACAGTATTTTTTTATAAAAATTCACAGGGAATATCAGGTTTTATAAAGCTGCTGCTAATATAATGTTATATAATTCTGCACTATGTGCAGAATTATATAACATTATTTTTTAGGTTTACTGGCCCCTTAAGTACTCCTAAGTGATTTACTAAAGGTACATTAAACTGGCAATATGTATTTAAAAGAGCACTATTTTAACATTTTTTTGTATGAGAAAGGTGGTTAGAGCTGTTTATTTTTATTTCAATGCTAATTTTGTGGATGACTTAGCACTAGAGAGGGATTTCTCATTGGCTAATAAGGACAGTTAAAAAAGGAACTTATATATATATATGTAGTGCTAAAAATAAATACACAGAGCGCCTCCTAAAAGGCTAAGACACTAGTAGTGACAAGATTATTTAAATAAAAAATATATTGAAATTCTATAGGGGTATATAAAATATTTTATAAGCTACTTATAGCTAAAATATACAAACAAGATACAAAAGTGGATCCACTTAAAATTAACAATAAAATATGCATATATCTATATAAAAAACAATACAATTGTGGTTAAAAACCACAACAATATACAATCTTAATCACAAAATAAATTACAATAAAACAGCTGTTGATGGTTGGATAAAAAATAAATATAAAAACATCAATTTACTGAGTAGGTGTCCATAAATATGTAGGTCCCAAACTTTAAATTCTTTCCAGAGAGTGAATGTCCAATATGAAGATTCTATTTTAAAACAGTTATCCTTATATATCCCTCGATAAACGGTGAAATGATGAAGTGTGTAAAAAAGAAAAACGTAGTGGTTTTCAAATCAAATTTAAAAAATTATTGTGAATATCCAAAAAATCCTGAAAAGATGATGTGATGAAGTGGGCGTGAATAATCAAAAATGTGTGTACACAAAAATGAAAAAAGAAAAAGGAAAAAATGTAAAAAAATAATCCAAATGAATATTTAGGATGTGTTAAAGTGAATAGCACACTTATAAAGTGACCCTTATGTGAATACAAGATGTGAAGAGATGCTCCTAAAAAGTTATTCCTGTGTGTAAACGATGAAAAAATACAGAAATGGATCCTATGTCTCAGGGATCAATTCATTCAAAGATATACCTGTAATAAAACTAATAGTCTTGATAAAGGCCCAGTTCTTAGGGCCGAAACGCGTTGACATATATGGTAAGCTTCTTTTCAATTACTGACTAAGTTTGAATAGCAGTTTTGCACTATGTTATATTTGTTTTATTACAGGTATATCTTTGAATGAATTGATCCCTGAGACATAGGATCCATTTCTGTATTTTTTCTGTATTTTTACCCACAATTGTATTGTTTTTTATATAGATATATGCATATGTTATTGTTAATTTTAAGTGGATCCACTTTTGTATCTTGTTTGTATATTTTAGCTATAAGTAGCTTATAAAATATTTTATATACCCCTATAGAATTTCAATATATTTTTTATTTAAATAATCTTGTCACTACTAGTGTCTTAGCCTTTTAGGAGGCGCTCTGTGTATTTATTTTTAGCACTACATTCACCTTTTTGGGGGCGCTGGTACCCACAATACTAGGAGCTACAGACACAAGGTTGAGCGCTGTCAGATTTTAACAGATTCTTATATATATATATAAGGAAATGTATGCTTACCTGATAAATTGATTTCTTCTACGATACGACAAGTCCACGGATTCATCCTTTACTTGTGGGATATTATCCTCCTGCTAACAGGAAGTGGCAAAGAGCACCACAGCAGAGCTTTCTATATAGCTCCTCCCTTGACTCCACCCCCCAGTCATTCGACCAAAGGTATAGGAAGAAAAAGGAGAAACTAAAAGGTGCAGAGGTGACTGAAGTTTTAAACACACAAATAAATCTGTCTTAAATTGACAGGGAGGGCCGTGGACTCGTCGTATCGTAGAAGAAATCAATTTATCAGGTAATCATAAATTTCCTTTTCTTCTACTAGATACGACGAGTCCACGGATTCATTCTTTACTTGTGGGATACAATACCAAAGCTACAGGACATGGATGAACGGGAGGGACAAGACAGATACCTAAACAGAAGGCACCACTGCTTGAAGAACTTTTCTCCCAAAAATAGCCTCAGAAGAAGCAAAAGTATCAAATTTGTAAAATTTGTAAAAGGTATGAAGGGAGGACCAATTCGCAGCCTTACAAATCTGTTCAACAGAAGCATCGTTTTTAAAAGCCCATGTGGAAGCCATCGCTCTAGTAGAATGAGCTGTAATTTTTTCAGGAGGCTGCTGTCCAGCAGTCTCGTATGCCAAACGGATGATGCTTTTCAGCCAAAAAGAAAGAGAGGTAGCCATAGCTTTTTGACCCCTACGCTTTCCAGAATAGACAACAAATAGAGAAGATGTTTGACGGAAATCCTTGGTCGCTTGTAAGTAAAACTTCAAGGCACGAACCACGTCCAAGTTATGTAACAGACGCTCCTTCTTAGAAGAAGGACTAGGACATAGAGAAGGAACAACAATTTCCTGATTAATATTCTTATTTGAAACAACCTTAGGAAGGAATCCAGGTTTAGTATGCAAAACTACCTTATCAGAATGGAATATAAGATAAGGCAAGTCGCATTGTAACGCAGAAAGCTCAGAAACTCTTCGAGCAGAAGAGATAGCAACTAAAAACAGAACTTTCCAAGATAGAAGTTTAATATCTATGGAATGCATGGGTTCAAACGGAACCCCTTGAAGAGCATTTAGAACTAATTTTAAGGTGGGGCTTCCGGTTGGGGAGGAGCTAGCAGAGAACACGCTAGCTACATGCTCTAAGGGAAAAGAGCAGCGTTACATCGAACCCAGGCATTTGGATTCCTTAATCCGAAAACCTTCGGATTCGGAATATAACTACTGCCCTTGAGAAGCCAAATCTTGCCTAGAGGCCCTATCGGCAAGGGCACAGCATTGGACTCAATTAAGGACTTATCCCTCCACAGTTATTCTAAAGAAAGCCGGCAATGATCTAAGACCGGAACAAGCAAGCATCAGGTGAAGCCGCGTCAGAAGCAACAGAGGCGCCAATAGACGGCACACAATATTGCCGGGGCTGACTCACCGGAGGAGCGTTGCTAGGAGCTGCAGGAACCGTCTCCTGACAAAGAGAGCTATTACCCCAGCTGGTTGCAGCATTGGTCGGCAAATAAAAGGAGCGATACCTGACGGAACGACAGCTGAGAGAGAGAGCGGGCATTGAGCCACTACAGTCTCTCTGAGGCGACACAGGAACGGGCAGTGAGTAGTACACCGTTGATTTCGCTGCCCTCGCTGGGAGCTATAAGTTGCGCTAAATCACGAAGAGTGTACATAACCGCCTCATCTGTTATAACTTTTGGCAAATTCGGGAGACCTGCCTGCCTCTTCAGTGATTACAGAGCTGCAGTAATCCAGACCAGTTACGAAGAGATGGTGGAGCTGTTTTGAAAACAACAGAGGTGCCGGGGCTAACTCCCCGGAAGAGCGTCGCTAGGAGTTGTAGGTGCCGTTCCCGGACGAAGGCAGATACTATCCCCCTTGGTGGTACCACACTGGCCGGTATATAAAAGGGCCGATACCCAGCGGAACAGCAGCCGAGAAAAGGGCGGGCATTGAGTCACTGCAACTACCAGCTTCGAGGCGACATAGGACTGGTCAGTGAGTAATATATCAGTGATGTGGCTGGGAGCTTCAGGTAAGGCCAATACTATGAAGAGTGTGTGCAACTACCATATTTGATATACCTCTGCAAACTTGAAGAACCCTGCCTGCCTTTTCAGTGGCCTTAGAGCGGCAGTGACCCAGATTTGTAGCGGGACTGATAACTATCCAGGGCTGCCTACTAAAAAAAAAAAATAATTTTTCTTTTTTTAACTTTTTCTTTCAAGGCTGGAGGATAAAGAGTTGTATAAACAGGCTGGACAAGCAGTCTGTTTAAGTAGGCGAATATCTCTGTACAATCCTATATAAAAACAAGGAAAAGAGGACCCTCTTGTGGATAGGTAACCAGAAGATAAGTGTGTTGTCCATACGCCTTAAGCCTGGATACGATAATAAAAGGGCACAAAAATTGTGAAGCATAGATGGGGGCTGCAGTTGAAGTCTCCTTTTAGCTAGACTGCCGGGCCTCACCTTTCTATAGGGACCCTGAGGATCTCCCCTATAACATAACATAGTGGGATATGACAGAGTGATAAGGGTTGGTCAAGTCTCAAACAGGAGCTGGGAATTCCATCTTTGGCTGTGAAGCACTGGGTGACACGGTCCCCATTCAAATTATTTAAACCAGCCAGGAATAGGGCTATTGGCCCATTTTGATATACCCACCCTATCAGTGAAGTCATACTGGACTCATAGCCTATTTCTTTTTTTAGTGGGCCAATACCTGGTCAGGTTTGGGGTGTGAACCCAGGCACTCTACCCTGGGAGGCTGGACTGACCAGATAGACTTTATGAGATATTGTCTTTATCTGGACTGATTGCTATTTAATGATATATGTTATATCCTTACGAATACAAATTAACCTTCTATAGGCTTTTCAGATGCGGAATATGTGTATTTGGTTGTCTTCAGTATGTACCCTATTAAAGGTTTTGAATATGTAATCTAGGGGCTATTAGGTATTGACAAAGCCCCCTCTATTGGTTGTACATCCTCTCCCCCCCTTTTTTTGAGGAGAAGAGGAGAGATAAAGTTATCTGCACTTAATACCGGTGGAAGGCACAGCCATAGGTTAACAGGTTATAAGCTTTATAAGTGAAAATAAGTGCTAGGGTGAATGTTACTTAGGAATAGTGCTTAGAAATTGTGAAATCACGGCCCGGCGGGCACAGGATAACATAACTCCTTAAGAGTTGTTTCCTTTTGCTTGTTTCTGTGCTGTTTGTTAAAAATTTTAGCAATTAATCGAGGCTGCAGATAAAACTGCTGGGGATCTAGTACAACGGCGCCAGGAGGTCTTGAAATTATAGGTCCAGATTTCGGGTGGTGACGCGATAAAAAGCACCCACTAATCGGTACTTGGGGAACTTTGTGGGGGTCTTCTTGTATTTCTTTCCCCCTCTTCTTAAGTTGTTTGTTATTTTTGTTCACTCCTTTCCTCACTATTTACACACTTTATTCACTCTCTATATATTTTATAATACCACAGATTCATTCTTAAGACACATTGGGTTTCACTTATCTTTTTATACACAGTGCACTGGATCTCGATTCTTCTAAATTTTCTCACCCATGGACAAATATATGTCTCACTCTAAATCTAATTCACCAGCGATGCCACCCAGACAGAAGGACAAAAAGACCAAGAACAGCGAGCCGGAAGTATGTAGTGATATAAGTCTCAGCAACATCGATACCGCAGCATTACTTAATCAAATATCTGAATTATTAATGCCCCAGTTTGATGGTTTGAAACAAGAAATTAGTAATCTATCAACAGAAGTCAAACAATTTTCCCCTAGACTTCTAGAGCTAGAATCGAGAGTTTCTGATGTGGAGGATAAACTCTCCAATCAGGAACAGAAATATGAGGGACACGATAAGATCTTACACACATTACAAGCCAAGATTGAAGATTTGGAAGATAGGTTGCGCCGTAATAACCTTAGGGTTATTGGGCTCCCTGAAACGGCCGAGTATTCTGACCTCTTAAAATTTGCCTCCACTATGCTCCCACAAATGGTAGGCAGCCATATAGAAAATCTAGTGATCCCAGTAGAAAGAGCACACAGATTAGGACCAGCCCGGGATAAATCTGATCCTGTCTATAAACCTAGACCAGTAATAATAAGATTTTTAAATTTCCAAGACAAGTTCCACATCTTGCGATTATACCGCAAGAACAATGGAATTAAGATAGGCCAAACGAGATTATTATTATTCCAAGACTTTTCGATGGAAACTCAATCAAAGCGAAGAGAAATGGCGCCATACTGCTCCAGACTGATTAATGCTAATTTGAAGGCTAGACTAGTATATCCAGCCAAAATAGTGCTGGAGAAGGATGGCTCCATACTCACATTTTTGAAAGTGGAGGAAATTAAAGCTTATTGTTATAAGAATGGAATACAGTAAGATTACTAGATATCTAAGACAGTAATCTGTTTTGATTGGAAATATGTTATTTTTTAATATTAAGATTGTCGTTGCTATTAGGTCTTCGGACGCTGTTGGTTTTCTCTTTTTTGCCATGTTTTTGTTTATGCTCTGTGTTAGGTTGATTAGTGAGCAAAGGGTTTCCCGAAAGGATAAGGAATGGAGCCTTGTGATGTTATTAGATGTCTTAGATGAGACTATGGAAAAATTGGTTCAATGCCAGTCTTAATGATGAGAATGCTGTTTTTTTTTAGGTCTATGGTGTTCTATTGCTCAATTTGTTTGTATAATTTCCGTGATAACCTTGCCCTTTTTTTTAGGTATATGCTGAAACAAATATCGAAATATGTCAATTGTCTTAACCAGCTGAGTGTTAAGTTTAAGTTTTATTGTCTTACTATTTTGATGACCAGGACCCGAGGATCCCTGTTAGGATCCAGTTTATCTTTTCCTTTCTCCCCCCCCCCCCCCCTTTTTTTTTTTTTTTTTTTTTCTCTCTCTCTCCCTTCTCCCTTCCCCCCCTTCTCTGCCATAACTTAATATATGATATGATAAATAAATAAGAATGAATAAACTTAAAATATTGTCCTGGAATATAGGAGGGATCTCCTCACCTATTAAACGTAAAGTTATGATAAAGCTTCTGGGCTCCCATAAACCAGATCTAGCTTTCATCCAAGAAACCCACCTCCCCCCGATAGAGGCAGCTAAACTACAATCCAAATGGGTAGGAGAGGTTCTATTTACATCATATAGCCAGAGGAAAAGGGGATTAGCTATACTTCTTAAAAAGAACTTAGACTATCAAATTATAACAATGTATAATGACCCTGATGGAAGGTATCAAATCCTAGAAATTGAAATAAACAAAAATCTATATGTTTTTTGTAATCTTTACGGCCCCAATAAAACCGATAGGGATTTTTGGGATACATTGGGTCTGAAACTTTTTCAGTTTGTGGGTAAAAATATAATAGTGGTAGGGGACTACAATATGACCTTTTCTCATATTCTAGACAGGTTTAATAGCAGGTCAGCGGATAAAAAGACCAGGGAAGTTGGGATCCTACATAAATTCTGCCAGAAACTAGCTCTTAAAGATGTATGGCGACTGCAATATCCAGATCAGAGGGGATATACGTGCGAGTCCAGGTCATTTAAATCTTTCTCTCGGATAGACTTCTTTTTAGTTTCTAACCAACTGATGAAGTATGATATGAAAGCAGATATCAAAGAAATCGTGGTATCAGACCATGCAATTATCTCATTAGAAATACAACAAAGGGCTCCCATACGGAGTACCAATGCATGTTTTTATTTTCCACAATACCTTGATCAGAATATTAAATTCAGGTCATGGTTACAAGAAAGATGGAAGGAATTTTTTAACCATAATAAAGACTACCTGGACAAGCCCGAAATCCTCTGGGAAACTGCAAAGGCGGTCTTGAGGGGGGAAATAAAATCATATTTAATTAAGGTGAAAAAGAAAAGGGACCAGAGAGAGGAACAACTTGCCAATACACTTAAAAAAGCATATGCACACTATATTCAAGATACCTCGACATTTAATTGGAACAAATATAGAAAGGCTAGAGGGGAACGTGATCTCTTTCTTAAACAAAAGATGGTAGAAGAGGATCAGAAGCAGAGGGCCTTTTTTGGGGGGAATCAAGGTATTTCAGCAAAGATATTAGCTAAAATTACAAAAATTAGACAACAAAAATTTTTTATTTCAGCCATTGATTCTCAGAATGTAAGGTATACTAAGAGTTCAGAAATTAGGCAGATCTTTCTAGACTATTACCAAAGGCTATATTCCCCTAGTGTAGTAGATCAGGAGGGACAAGAGAAGTTCTGGCAGAAGATTAAGCTACCACAGATTTCAAAACAAGACCTACAAATGATGAACGAACCAATCACTTTGAAAGAGATATCAGACGCCATAACCAATCTTAAAGGAGGCAAAGCTCCAGGCCCGGATGGTCTGCCAGCTGAATTTTATAAACTCCTACGTGAGCCAATCCTTCCTCTCTTACAGGTGTTGTTTAATGACTATTTTAGTGGGAATAATCCACAATCTCCACTGTTCACAGCATCGAATGTGGTCCTGATTTTAAAGAAGGGAAAAGATCCTAGCTCCCCTGCGTCATACAGACCTATTTCCCTCTTGAATCAGGACTACAAGTTGATGACGACTATTATTTCCAACCGACTCAAAAAGTGTCTCCACTATATTATACACACAGATCAGTCAGGTTTTATGATAGGACGCAATCCAGTTAAGAACATAAGGAGAGTACAATTGATACTAGACTATTTTGCAAATAAAACGTACAAGGCTGCGCATTCCAAACCTGACCTGGCAATCCTTACAGTCGATGCCGAAAAGGCATTCGACTCGATTGGGTGGGAGCATCTTTTCAGGTCATTGGATGGATTTGGCCTACTAGGGGCATTCCAGCAGTTTGTACAGAGAATTTACAGCAACCCACTATCAGCCATCATAGTGAATGGCGAAACATCAGAAAGATTCCCTCTGGGGCGAGGGACACGACAGGGATGCCCGCTCTCCCCTTTACTCTTTAATCTGTCCTTAGAACCTCTGGCAATTTATTTAAGACAGGAGTTGAAAGGGATTAGAATAGGTTCACAGGATATGGTGGTATCATTATTTGCAGACGATCTCTTATTATTTTTAAGTGATACGGTCCGGTCCATACCTCAAGTCTTAGCTATACTCAAGTTGTTTGGATCTTTTTCGGGCTTCAAAATTAATAATGGTAAATCAGAATTATTATGGATACATAAACCATCCCAGGCAATAAGCCATCCGTTCCAAGAAACCTCATGTATCCAATACTTGGGCATAAACCTAAGTAGAAATCCTAGAGAATGGTATGGACTGAACTTTCCTAAATGTATTAAGGGGATACAAGAAAAAGTCCAAACTTGGACTAACTTACCACTTAGCATTTCGGCTAGAATTATGCTGATAAAAGCTATTGTATTTCCCAAACTGCTATATTTCCTCCAAAATTTTCCATTGCTCTTATATAACAAAGATATTCTATTGTTACAGAGGACGTTTAATAAATTTATATGGCAAGGGAAAAAGCCACGAGTAGCTTTTGCAACTCTAACACTCCCGAGATTTTTGGGAGGCTTAGCATGTCCAAACATCAAATTTTATAACTACGCAGCTGTATGTAAGTATGCGTTAGATTGGATCACTGAGAAGGGACTTGTTACATTATATGACCTGGAGTCGCACCTGATCTCCCCTTTTGACTTAAAAGCTATTTTACACAACCCAGTGACAGATTTACCTGCTAATATAGCACAATATGTCACTATTAAAGATATTGTGAAGACATGGCAGAAAGTGTGCATAGGATGTAAAACTAACTTTCGTAAGTCTGTGTTTCTACCACTAATAGGAAACCCAAGCTTCTCACCAGGGCTGAACATGTCGGTCTTCTCGAAGTGGGCGCAAGCGGGTTTACACTCACTGGGCCAACTATGCCAGGAAAATAAGTTAGTATTAAGGTCCTTTGAAGAGCTGAAAGGTAAATATAACATAGCAGGGTCATCCTTCTATGCTTACTTGCAAGCAAGCCACTGGATCTCGAATTTAAGAACTGAAACAGGAATGGATCTAGAAAAGGGAGAACTAGGTAAAATAATTCAACTCTATACAGATGGATTTAATAGAATTTCGCATGTGTATAAAACTTTAATTGGTTTTCAAGGGGAAATCCATATACATAAATTACTTGGAAAATGGGGTAAGGTGACACCATTAGTGGAGAAAGAGCGGATTACTACCAGTGTCAGGTTATCAATGAAAGCAACAACTTTAGTTACCTGGCACGAATCCCATATTAAATTACTTAATATGGCATACTTTACCCCCGCCCGGGTAGCTAAATGGAGCGGTAGTGTAACTTCAGGGGATTGCCCTAAGTGCAGACAAGATAAGGCAGACTTAATCCACTGTCTATGGTCGTGCCCCAAAGTTAGGCAATTTTGGATGAAAGTTAATTACTGGTGTAATAAGGTTATGGGAGTCCAGATTGAGTTCTCACAGCTCGAGGTCTTCTTCTTATTCCAATACACTAAACCTGGAATTAACCATAAATTTCTGAATACAATGATATTAGTAGGGAGGAATGTGATTTTTACCAACTGGAAGAATAGGGGGGACCTTAAGCTTTCGGAATTTTGCAGGAAAGCTCAGTATCAAATAATACAGGATCAGCATAATATAAAAGGTGGTAACAATAAGCAACTACGACTATTTTTTACTAAATGGAAGCTAATGATTATATCTCTCCCCTTAACTACCCAGAGGCAAATAGTGGCAGCCTTTAAGAAGTCCCAGTGGTTTCTCCAGCAAATACAAGCAGGAGGGCTTCCTAGAGCCTGGATATCTGATTAAGATTATGGCAAGTCGGGATAGGATAGTATGTTCCCTTCCTCTTCCTCCCCCTCCCTCTTTTTTTTCTCTTCCCCCCCCCCTTTTTTTTTTTCTCCTCCCCGGGTCCTGGCGCCTGAACGATTTGGCAATATTGGGATTATGAATTGTGAGCCAGTGAAGTATGATACACTTCACTGGACTGTATCTTGGTGTTGTATTTAGTAGTAGTTCGAAGGAATTTCGTTTTTGAATGTGTTAATTACCTACAAATTGTGGAATTTGTAACCATGAGGAGTTTCTTTAAAAATTAATAAAAAGATTAAAAAAAAAAAAAAAAAGAACTAATTTTAAACTCCATGGCGGAGCAACAGGTTTAAACACAGGCTTGATTCTAACTAAAGCCTGACAAAACGACTGAATGTCTGGGACATTTGCCAGATGCTTGTGTAGTAAGACTGACAAAGCAGAATTCTGTCCCTTTAAGGAACTAGCTGATAATCCCTTCTCCAATCCTTCTTGGAGAAAGGACAAAATCCTAGGAATCCTGATCCTACTCCATGAGTAGCCCTTGGATTCACACCAATAAAGATATTTACGCCATATCTTATGGTAAATTTTCCTAGTAACAGGCTTTCGAGCCTGAATCAAGGTATCAATGACCGACTCAGAGAATCCCTGCTTAGATAAAATCAAGCTTTCAATCTCCATGCAGTTAGTTGCAGAGAAATTAGATTTGGATGTTGGAACGGACCTTGAATGAAAAGGTCCTGTCTCAGTGGCAGTTTCCACGGTGGCAGAGATGACATTTCCACCAGATCTGCATATCAAGTCCTGCAGGGCCACGCAGGCGCTATCAAGATTACTGAAGCCCTCTCCTGTTTGATTCTTGCAATCAGACGCGGTAGTAGAGGAAAAGGAGGAAACACATAAGCCAAGTTGAACGACCAAGGTACTGCTAGAGCATCTATCAGTGCTGCTTGAGGATCCCTTGATCTGGACCCGTAACAAGGAAGTTTGGCATTCTGACGAGATGCCATTAGATCCAATTCCGGTGTGCCCCATTGATGGATCAATGCCGCAAACACCTCCGGATGGAGCTCCCACTCCCCCGGATGAAAAGTCTGATGACTTAGAAATTCCGCTTCCTAGTTCTCCACTCCGGGATATATATTGCTGAAAGATGGCAAGAGTGAATCTCTGACCATCGAATTATCTTGGAAACCTCTATCATCGCTAGAGAACTCTTTGTTCCCCCTTGATGATTGATATATGCTATAGTCGTGATATTGCCCGACTGGAATCTTATGAATTTGGCTGAAGCCAGATGAGGCCACGCGTGAAGCGCGTTGAATATGGCTCTCAGTTCCAGAATATTTATTGGTAGTAGGGACTCCTCCTGAGTCCAAACACCCTGAGCCTTCAGGGAATTCCAGACTGCACCCCAGCCCAAGAGGCTGGTGTCCGTCATCACTATGACCCATGCTGGCCTGCGGAAGCACATTCCCTGGGACAGATGATCCTGTAACAACCACCAATGAAGAGAGTCTCTGGTCTCTAGATCCATATTTATCCAAGGAGATAAATCCGCATAATCCCCATCCCACTGTCTGAGCATGCACAGCTGCAGTGGTCTGAGATGCAAGCGAGCAAACGGAACTATGTCCATTGCTGCTACCATTAACCCAAAGACCTCCATACACTGCGCCACTGATGGCCGAGGAATGGAATGAAGTGCTCGCAAGTAGTTAAGATCTTTGATTTTCTGACCTCCATCAGAAAATTTTTCATGTCCACCGAGTCTATCAGAGTTCCTAGGAATGGAACTCTCGTCAGAGGAACTAGTGAACTCTTTTTTATGTTCACCTTCCACCCGTGAGTTCTTAGAAAAGCCAACACGATGTTCGTGTGAGATTTGGCTAGATGGTAAGTTTACGCCTGAATCAAGATATCGTCCAGATAGGGCACCACTGCTATGCCCCGTGGCCTTAGAACCGCCAGAAGGGACCCTAGCACCTTTGTGAAGATTCTGGGAGCTGTGGCCAACCCAAAAGGAAGGGCCACAAACTTGTAATGTTTGTCCAGAAAGGCGAACCTGAGGAACTGGTGATGATCTTTGTGGCTAGGAATGTGAAGATACCCTCCTGGATCATTGGTAAAATTGTTCGTATAGTCTCCATCTTGAACAATGGGACTCTGAGACATTTGTTTAGACTTTTGAGGTCTAAAATCAGTCTGAAGGTTCCCTCTTTTTTGGGAACCACAAACAGATTTAAGTAAAACCCCTGCCCTTGTTCTAATTTTTGAACTGGGCAGATTACACCCATGATATATAGGTCTTCTACACAGCGTAAGAACGCCTCTCTTTTTGTCTGATTTACAGACAAACGTGAAAGATGAAATCTCCCTCTTGGAAGAGAATCCTTGAATTCTAGACGATACCCCTGGGTCACAATTTCTAATGCCCAGGAATCCTGAACATCTCCTGCCCAAGCCTGAGCGAAGAGAGAAAGTCTGCCCCCTACTAGAGCCGGTCCCGGATCGGGGGCTGCCCCTTCATGCTGTCTTGGTAGCACCAGCGGGCATCTTGGCCTGTTTACCTTTATTCCAGGTCTGGTTAGGTCTCCAGACTGACTTGGATTGTGCAAAGTTTCCCTCCTGCTTGGTGGCGGAGGAGGAAGTAGAGTGACCACTTTTAAAGTTTTGAAAGGAATGAAAATTATTCTGTTTGGTCCTCATTTTAAGAGTCTTGTCCTGAGGAAGGGCATGACCTTTACCTCCAGTAATGTCGGAAATTATCTCCTTTAGTTCAGGCCTGAATAGGGTCTTACCCTTAAAAGAAATAGCTAAAAGCTTAGATTTAGATGACACATCAGCAGACCAAGACTTAAGCCATAACGCTCTATGCGCTAAAATGGCAAAGCTTGCATTCTTAGCCGCTAATTTAGCCATTTGGAAAGCGGCATCTGTAATAAAAGAATTAGCTAGCTTGAGAGCCTTAAATCTATCCAAAATATCATCTAATGGGGTCTCAACCTTTAGAGACTCCTCTAGAGCCTCAAACCAAAAAGCTGCTGCAGTAGTTACTGGAACAATGCATGCTATAGGTTGTAGAAGAAAACCCTGATGAATAAACAATTTCTTTAGAAGACCCTCTAATTTTTTATCCATAGGATCTTTGAAAGCACAACTGTCCTCAATAGGTATAGTTGTACGCTTAGCCAGGGTAGAAATAGCTCCCTCCACCTTAGGGACCGTCTGCCACGAATCCCGAATGGTGTCAGATATGGGAAAAATTTTCTTAAAAGTAGGAGGGGGAGAGAACGGAATGACTGGTCTATCCCATTCCTTAGTAACAATGTCCCAAATTCTTCTAGGGACTGAAAAAACATTAGTGTAAGTAGGGACCTCTAGATATTTATCCATTTTACACAATTTCTCTGGTGGGATGACAATAGGGTCACAATCAGCCAGAGTCGCTAAAACCTCCCTGAGTAACAAGCGGAGGTGTTCAAGCTTACACTTAAAGGCCGTCACATCTGAGTCTGTTTGAGGGAACATCTTTCCTGAATCAGAAAGCTCTCCCTCAGACAGCAAGTCCCCCACCCCCAAATCAGAACACTGTGAGGGTACATCGGAGATGGCCAATAAAGCATCAGAGGGCTCAGCATTTACTCTAATACCGGACCTGCTGTGCTTACCCTGTAAACCTGGCAGTTTAGATAATACCTCTGTAAGGGTAGTAGACATAACTGCAGCCATATCTTGCAGGGTGAAAGAATTAGACGCGCTAAAAGTACTAGGCGTCGCGTGGGCGGGCGTTAAAGGTTGTGACACTTGGGGAGAAGTAGATGGCATAACCTGATTCTCTTCTGACTGAGAATCATCCTGAGACATACTTTTATCAGCTAAAATATGTTCTTTGCAATGTAAGGCCCTTTCAGTACATGAGGGACACATTTGAAGTGGGGGTTCCACAATGGCTTCTAACCGTTTAATTTGAGTGTTTAGCCCACAAATGCCTAGATTTAGAGTTCTGCGTTAGCCGTCCAAACCAGCGTTAAGGGGTCCTAACGCTGGTTTTGGCCGCCCGCTGGTATTTAGAGTCAGTCAGGAAAGGGTCTAACGCTCACTTTCCAGCCGCGACTTTTCCATACCGCAGATCCCCTTACGTCAATTGCGTATCCTATCTTTTCAATGGGATCTTTCTAACGCTGGTATTTAGAGTCTTGGCTGAAGTGAGCGTTAGAACTCTAACGACAAAACTCCAGCCGCAGAAAAAAGTCAGGAGTTAAGAGCTTTATGGGCTAACGCCGGTTTATAAAGCTCTTAACTACTGTGCTCTAAAGTACACTAACACCCATAAACTACCTATGTACCCCTAAACCGAGGCCCCCCCACATCGCCGCCACTCTAATAAAAAAATGTAACCCCTAATGTGCCAACCGCACACCGCTGCAACCTACATTATCCCTATGTACCCATAATCTGCTGCCCCTAACATTGCCGACACCTACATTATATTTATTAACCCCTAATCTGCCCACCCCCAACGTCGCCACTACCTAACTACACTTATTAACGCCGCCACTATAATAAATGTATTAACCCCTAAACCGCCTCACTCCCGCCTCAAAAACCCTATAATAAATAGTATTAACCCCTAATCTGCCCTCCCTAACATCGCCGACACCTAACTTCAAGTATTAACCCCTAATCTGCCGACCGGACCTCGCCGTTACTCTAATAAATGTATTAACCCCTAAAGCTAAGTCTAACCCTAACACTAACATCCCCCTAAGTTAAATTTAATTTAAATCTAACGAAATAAAATAAATCTTATTAAATAAATGAATCCTATCTAATGCTAAATACTTACCTGTAAAATAAACCCTAATATAGCTACAATATAACGAATAATTATATTGTAGCTATTTTAGCATTTATATTTATTTTACAGGCAACTTTGTATTTATTTTAACTCGGTACAATAGTTATTAAATAGTTATTTACTATTTAATAGCTACCTAGTTAAAATAAGTACAAAATGACCTGTAAAATAAATCCTAACCTAAGTTACAAT
This sequence comes from Bombina bombina, assembly GCF_027579735.1. NCBI lineage: Eukaryota > Metazoa > Chordata > Amphibia > Anura > Bombinatoridae > Bombina > Bombina bombina. The sequence continues at coordinate 194,619,430 of NC_069500.1, forward strand.
TAAACCTAACACTACACTATCATTAAATTAATTAACTAAACTATCTACAATTATCTACAATTAAATCAACTAAACTAAATTACAAAAAAAAAAAACACTAAATTACAAAAAATAAAAAAAGATTACAAGAATTTTAAAATAATTACACCTACTCTAAGCCCCCTAAAAAAATAACAAAGCCCCCCAAAATAAAAAAATGCCCTACCCTGTTCTAAAATAAAAAGTTAACAGCTCTTTTACCTTACCAGCCCTTAAAAGGGCCTTTTGCGGGGCATGCCCCAAAGAAAACAGCTCTTTTGCATTTAAAAAAAACATACAATACCCCCCCAACATTACAACCCACCACCCACATATCCCTAATCTAACCCAAACACCCCTTAAAAAACCTAACACTAAGCCCCTGAAGATCTCCCTACCTTATCTTCACCATGCCGGGTATAACCAATCCGTCCAGAAGAGGGTCCGAAGTCTTCATCCTATCCGGCAAAAAGAGGACATCCGGACCGGTAGACATGTTCATCCAGGCGGCATCTTCTATCTTCATCCATCCGGCGCGGAGCGGGACCATCCTTAAGCAGCCGACGCGGATCCATCCTCTTCTTCCGGCAACTCCCGACGAATGAAGGTTCCTTTAAGTGACGTCATCCAAGATGGCATCCCTCGAATTCCAATTGGCTGATAGGATTCTATCAGCCAATCGGAATTAAGGTAGGAAAAATCTGATTGGCTGATTGAATCAGCCAATCAGATTCAAGTTCAATCCGATTGGCTGATTGGATCAGCCAATCAGATTGAGCTTGCATTCTATTGGCTGATCGGAACAGCCAATAGAATGCAAGCTCAATCTGATTGGCTGATTGGATCAGCCAATCGGATTGAACTTGAATCTGATTGGCTGATTCAATCAGCCAATCAGATTTTTCCTACCTTAATTCCGATTGGCTGATAGAATCCTATCAGCCAATCGGAATTCGAGGGATGCCATCTTGGATAACGTCACTTAAAGGAACCTTCATTCGTCGGGAGTTGCCGGAAGAAGAAGATGGATCCGCGTTGGCTGCTTAAAGATCGTCCCGCTCCGCGCCGGATGGATGAAGATAGAAGATGCCGCCTGGATGAACATGTCTACCAGTCCGGATGTCCTCTTCTTGCCGGATAGGATGAAGACTTCGGACCCTCTTATGGACCTCTTCTTGCCGGATAGGATGAAGACTTCGGACCCTCTTCTGGAAGGATCGGTGATACCCGGCGTGGTGAAGATAAGGTAGGGAGATCTTCAGGGGCTTAGTGTTAGGTTTTTTAAGGGGTGTTTGGGTTAGATTAGGGGTATGTGGGTGGTGGGTTGTAATGTTGGGGGGGTATTGTATGTTTTGTTTTACAGGCAAAAGAGCTGTTTTCTTTGGGGCATGCCCTGCAAAAGGCCCTTTTAAGGGCTGGTAAGGTAATAGAGCTGTTAACTTTTTTTTTTTTTTCTAAAACAGCTTTATTAAATATGAAAATGAAAAGTTACATCTGGAGTATAACAGTGTAGACGATCCGATACAACATAGGATCCAAATGTATATGCAAAATAATGCTGTTACATATATACCATAAACATCAATAAACTATTGACAAAATATAACATCTTGTTAATAAGCCTCAGTTGTTGTTATTTTATAGAGTCGATGCACATCTGCCGCAGCCACGGGGACCATATTAGAAACTCCGCTGAGTTGTATTGTGTTATTCATGTGTAGGGTTCAGTCTATGCTGTTGTGTTATGTTGTCAACATATGTCTCCCACAACACCTTCATCTGCGTGTATTTGTCTAACCTTTTGTTTCTTATGTAAGCATACTCTTCTAAGTCCATGATATGACTCATATTATTTTGCCACTGTACTAATGTAAGGGTTTCATTGTGTTTCCAGTTTCTTGCCACTAATGATTTAAAACCATTACTTGTGATATATAATAAACTCATCTTGTATCCAGGGACCTTACTGCTTACTATGTTAAACAACCAAATCATTGGGTCTACCGGAATATCGATCTCTAACATATTTGAGGTTTCTTTAGCTATTTTCTCCCACATCTTTTGAAGAGGGGGACAGGTCCACCAAATGTGTGTCATGTTTCCCGTTGGTGTCCCACATCTCCAGCAACTATCTTTACTGTTCGGAAATATTTTGTGTATCCTGGTGGGTGTGAGGTATCACCTTTGAATAATTTTGAGATTTAATTCTGTCAGTCTACTAGATGTTGAGGTTTTTGTTATAGAGGCAAACATGTATGTCCTGTCCTTATGTGGAAACTCTAAATTAAGTTCTCTTTCCCAGCTCTCTATGTAATGTGGTGTATTTGGTGATGCTTGTAGAATAGAGTATGTAAGCGAAAGAGTTCTCCTGCCTGGGGAGGTTGATTTGCATAAGGATTCGAATGGGGTTAGGGAGCGTAGGAGATTGTTCCTATCGCTATGTTTATAGATAAAGGAGTGACACTGTCGTAGTAGATACCAGTCTCTAAATATAGTAAGCCCATCCTCTATTAGTTCGCCTGAAAGTTTCAGCCTCTGTTCATTCCCTAAGTGACACATCATTACAGCTCTTTGGTTGTTTATGTGGTTGGGGTCTCTCATGAGTTTGGCTCCTGGCCTAAAATCAATGTTATCTGAGAGGGGAGTCAATGGAGAAAATCTGGAAGAAATATGTGGGTATTCTATTAGAATCTTATCCCATGTCTTTATTGTTTCTAGTATTATCGTATTCTGGGAGACACACGTTGGTAGCGTAGCTCTCCTTTGCCAGCATAGGGTCCCCAGGTGGTTTTGCTCCGTTAGATCATGTTCCAGTTTAACCCATGCTTTATTATCATAGTTGGTGAACCAGTCTGCCACCCTCTGCATGTGAACTGCCTGCCTATATTTTTTAAGGTGGGGAACCCCAAGTCCTCCATTTTTAACATGAAGGAACATGAGTTTTTTATTTATTCTAGATTTACGCTTGTCCCATATATATTCAAAGATATAATTCTGTAAGTTTGTCAAGTAATTTGGGGGGAGGGATATGGGTAATGACTGCATAAGATATAAAAGACGTGGTAAGATATTCATCTTTACTGCGTAGATTCTACCTAACCAGGTTATACGCTGGGATCTCCAAGAGGACATGTCAGCAATAATAATTTTTTGTATTGATTTATAGTTGAGTTGGAACATCTCCTGCGTGGAGGGGGCCAGCACAATCCACAGGTATTTCAGGCTAGAATTTTGTGCCCTAAAGGAACATATCTCTTGTATATGTGTTGAAAGTGTGTCGCTACATTGTAAGATTAACATTGCAGATTTACTTTTATTCACTAAGAAGTTTGAGACCCGTTGAAAGCATTCTAAGTCTTGCAATAAATGGGGGATTGGCTCTGACGGACTCGTGAGAAAAAATAGGATGTCGTCTGCATATAGTAGGGTCTTATGCTCTGTGGCATTTATCTTTGTACCTGAAATATTTGAATTAGATCTAATTTTGGATGCCAAAGCCTCCATCACGCAGGCAAACAGCAAGGTGGACAGGGGGCAACCCTGCCTAGTCCCATTAGATATATGAAATCTGTTTGATAGTATCCCGTTGACTCTAACCCTCGCCACTGGCACCGTGTAGAGAGAAAAATTTTTAGAAATAAAGGAATCATCTACCCCAAATTTCTGGAGAATCCGACGCAAAACGGTCCAACCGACGCGGTCGAACGCTTTCTCCGCGTCGGTTGAAACCACCACCGTTGGTATTTTATGGGATTGTATATAGTTAATTAAGTGGCAGGCCCTCGCTGTATTATCTTTTGCCTCCCGTGAATAAATGAACCCTACCTGGTCATTAGATATAATGTGGGGTAAAATTTATTTTAATCTATTTGCGAGCACCTTAGCATATATTTTTATATCGGTGTTCAGAAGAGAAATGGGGCGAAAATTTTCAGGTCTATTTGGGGGCTTGCCCTGCTTTGGGAGGACTGTTATATGTGTTTCCAGCCCTAATGGTGTGAAGGGTGCGTCTTCCGTCATGTCGTTGAAAAGGGACAACATGTGGGGTATTACTATATCCTTGAATGTTTTAAAATAATGGTTGGTGAAGCCTAGAGCTGTTAACTTTTTATTTTAGAATAGGGTAGGGATTTTTTTATTTTGGGGGGCTTTGTTATTTTTTTAGGGGGCTTAGAGTAGGTGTAATTAGTTTAAAATTCTTGTAATCTTTTTTTATTTTTTGTAATTTAGTGTTTGTTTTTTTTGTAATTTAGTTTAGTTGATTTAATTGTAGGTCATTGTAGGTACTTTAGTTAATTAATTTATTGATAGTGTAGTGTTAGGTTTAATTGTAACTTAGGTTAGGATTTATTTTACAGGTAATTTTGTACTTATTTTAACTAGGTAGCTATTAAATAGTTATTAACTATTTAATAGCTATTGTACCTAGTTAAAATAAATACAAAGTTGCCTGTAAAATAAATATAAATGCTAAAATAGCTACAATATAATTATTCGTTATATTGTAGCTATATTAGGGTTTATTTTACAGGTAAGTATTTAGCTTTAAATAGGATTAATTTATTTAATAAGATTTATTTTATTTCGTTAGATTTAAATAAAATTTAACTTAGGGGGGTGTTAGTGTTAGGGTTAGACTTAGCTTTAGGGGTTAATACATTTATTAGAGTAGCGGCAAGGTCCGGTCGGCAGATTAGGGGTTAATACTTGAAGTTAGGTGTCGGCGATGTTAGGGAGGGCAGATTAGGGGTTAATACTATTTATTATAGTGTTTGCGAGGCGGGAGTGCGGCGGTTTAGGGGTTAATACATTTATTATAGTAGCGGCGAGGTCCGGTCGCCAGATTAGGGGTTAATAAGTGTAGGTAAGGTAGCGGCGACATTGGGGGGGCAGATTAGGGGTTAATAAATATAATATAGGTGTCGGTGATGTTAGAGGCAGCAGATTAGGGGTACATAGCTATAATGTAGGTTGCGGCGGTGTACGGAGCAGCAGATTAGGGGTTAATAATAAAATGCAGGGGTCAGCGATAGCGGGGGCGGCAGATTAGGGGTTAATAAGTTTAAGGTTAGGGGTGTTTAGACTCGGGGTACATGTTAGGGTGTTAGGTGCAGACTTAGGAAGTGTTTCCCCATAGGAAACAATGGGGCTGCGTAAGGAGCTGAACGCTGCTTTTTTGCAGGTGTTAGGTTTTTTTTTCAAGCTCAAACTGCCCCATTGTTTCCTATGGGGATATCGTGCACGAGCACGTTTTTGAAGCTGGCCGCGTCCGTAAGCAACGCTGGTATTTAGAGTTGAAGTGGCGGTAAATTATGCTCTACGCTGCCTTTTTGGAGCCTAACGCAGCCCTTCAGAGAACTCTAAATACCAGCGTTGTTTAAAAGGTGCGGGGGGAAAAAAACACCCGTAGCTAACGCACCCCTTCTAACGCAAAACTCTAAATCTAGGTGAAAAAGCGTTATGCAGAGAAAAATTGTTAAGTGGCCCCTGCACCTCGCCACAGCTCTGCTGTGGCGCCTACCTGCCCCAAAGGACTGGGAAAATGATCCGGTCTCACTCCGAAAAACAGCCTCACAGTCTGGTCCCAACCGGAGCTAATGGCTGCTGTTCTCTTCAAGCTCTAACTACGCACTGAGGCGCAAAATTAGGCATAACTTAAGCAACCGCATGGGAAGCGGTTTTAAGAAAAACGGCCATGAATAAATGTTAGATAATAAACATATATGCCATTTTGACCCCTCAGTATCACAAAATGTCAGCCCTGATAAGTCTCATATTTAATAAAGTAAGCATTTCTAGGCTGCCCCAGTGTCTTCAACCATATAGCCCATAAGTGTCCCCTGTTGAAATCTCTCACAAGGATAATTATACACAGATTTACAGTATCATCCTAACCAGGACTACTGCTTACCCCTTCCCAACCTGGGAAATATGTCAGCCCATTCTGATCTACAACAGTCTCCTCAGAATATAAATGACTGCACATACCTTAATGCTGCTTGCAGTAAGAAACGTTCCCCACACTGAAGATTTCTCTTGTACTCCTCAGCAAATTTTGTGGGAACCAATATGGATCTCAGTTACAACTGCTAAGATCATCAAAGTCAAGGCAGAATTCTTCTTCTATGTCCTGCCTGAGGAAAAAATAGTACTCTCCGGTACTATTTAAAATAAAAAATTCTTGATTGAAGAAACTAAAAACTATAATTTTATCACCACTTAACTTTACCCTTCCTATTACTAGCATAGGCAAAGAGAATGACTGGGGGGTGGAGTCAAGGGAGGAGCTATATAGACAGCTCTGCTATGGTGCTCTTTGCCACTTCCTGTTAGCAGGAGGATAATATCCCACAAGTAAAGGATGAATCCGTGGACTCGTCGTATCTAGTAGAAGAAATATATATATATATTGCATGCAGTAAGAGCTTCTAGATATTTTCTTGATGCCAAAAAACAGGCATTTGCACCTTTATTATTCTGTAAAAGATATGCCACTGAAATCATTAAGACCATTATTGGTAACTTAGAAACAAAAGTACATATAATATGGATACAGTCCAAAATGGATAGATACTCCCCTTCAGTAATAGAACCACAGCCTTCCCACAGTCTCTCCTGAAACCTGTTTTGAGGATATGGTGTACAAAAAAGGAGGTGCCGGTTCACTTTGGATTCTTGTCTGCTTATTCACTTGTACTCCGCTGTCTTTGGATTGTTCGTCAGGAGAGGGGTACTCCTAATAAGATTAGAAAGTTGTGCTGTGATACCATGTCACGACACGGTATAATGGCGTGTATATGCTCACAGCTTGAAATCAGGATAAACGGCTCCTATGTGTGCAAAGAAAACTTCACCAGCTTTTCTCATCTAAAAGCAATTTTATTGTGCCCAACACGTTTCAACAGACCCAGCCATCTTTCTCAAGAGCATTCACAGTTATAAAGTGCTTTACAAACCAAGCATACCTTTCCGCAACACAGACGGTCTTTAAATAAACAATCAAATCGCTACCCGTTACCCCATTGGTAGAGGCCGGGTTTACACTCGTTAAAATATATTTTTTTTAAAATAAACCTAAAAAATCTAGAGCAAAAAATCAGTTAACATTTTCAAAAACTTATTCATTAATCAATATATTTAATAAAAATATTTGCTTATGAAGTTAAACTTCTTTGTATAAAAATGTGTAATTCCCTTTCGAGACGTTTCCTTTCTGAAGTCTCCTCTCAGGTCCATTCAAGGATAGCGTGATCACATGACGTCCCAGTTAAAACAATATTGTTTCACTAACATTGGCTATAAATGCCGTTTTAAACTAGATGACGGAATAAAGAGAGATTCACATTAGATTCCACTACATATAGTTCCTCATTATAGAGGGTAGCAATATATTATCAAAGTAGTTAATGAATATTCTATGTAAAATATTTGTTATTTAAGAAATATGAATATAAATTTAGAGAACATTTATGTCATGATCATTAATGTAGTTCTCATTATAAAAGGTAACTCAACATTATCAAAGTAATTGAAGATATGAATATAGATTTAACAAAAAAAAGTTAACAAAATAAGAAAACACTTGTATCATAATCATTAAAGGGGCATTACCTAAAAAATGCTATTAAATAATTTGATTGTTTTTAAAAGGAATTACCATCATTAACGTATGGATTTAACGGAACACTTATATCATAACCATTAAAGGGGCATTACCTAAATAATGCTGTTAAAGGGACAGTTAACCATAGAATTGTTATTGTTTTAAAAGATAGATAATCCCTTTATTACTCATTCCCCAGTTTTGCATAACCAACACAGTTATATTAATGTACTTTTTACCTTTGTGATTACCTTGTATCTAGGAACCTTCTTCCAGCCCCCTGATCACATGACTGTGACTGTTTATTATCTATTGTCTTGCATTTAGCATTGTGTTGGGCTAAATCTTAAATAACTTTCTGTGCCTGAACACAGTGTTATCTATATAGCCCACGGGTACTTTCTGTCTCTTTGTGTTGTAAAGAGATTTAAAAAGCATGTGATAAGAGGCAGCCCTCAAAGGCTTAGAAATTAGCATATGAGCCTACCTATGTTTAGTTTAAACTAAGAATACCAAGAGAAAAAAGCAAATTTGATGATAAAAGTAAATTGGAAAGTCAATTAAAATTAAAAGTCCAATCTGAATAATGAAAGTTTAATTTATAATTGACTGTCCCTTTAAATAGACTGCTTGTTTTTAAAAAAATGACATATATATAATTTGAATGTGGAATTACCGTCATTAACATAGTGAAATTAAAAATCACTGTAATTCCCTAGGTGTGACAATATAAAGTCTTGGCCTAACCAATGCATAATGACAAAAACAGTTATAATAAGTATTCTATACTGAATTGTTGAATGTTTCCTTACACAAAGGCAGCAATTTTTATATCTTTATTCAGACCCCAATGTGCATATGTTTTTAACATGTGTATCAATTTTAACTCCCTCTGGTCTAGTTGTTTAGCTAAGTTGCCACCTCTCCAATGTAAATTAACCTTTTCTATTCCCATCCATGTGAAGGATTCTTTTTTAAAGAGTTGACAACTGTTGCAATGTTGTGGTACCCCATGATTGTTATGATTTTTTTCTATTTTATTAAATTGTTCCAAGATTCTAGTTTTTAGAAATCTGGATATTTGTCCCAAATATTGACATTTATAGCTACACTGTAATAGATATATAACATTTTTAATTTTACGTAATAATAAAATCTTTTATTTCATAACTTTTTCCTGTAACTGTGGAATAAAAAGTTTTGTGTGTTCTTCTGGTGTAATTGCAACCTTTGCATTTTCCACAGGTAGAAAAACCTGTTATATTACTGATTTGTAATGTTTTTTGGGAGCTATGCCTTTAATCATTGAAGGTGCTAATTTTTGTTTAAAGTTTTGTCCCTTTCTGTAGATAACAATGGGTTTCTTGGGGATCATAGATCCTAAGGGGCCTATCTATCAATCTCCAAAAGGAGCTTGACGGCCCGTGTTTCTGGCGAGTCTTCATTCTCGCCAGAAACAGCAGTTATGAAGCAGCGGTCACAAAGACCGCTGCTCCATAACCTGTCCGCCTGCTCAGAGCAGGCGGACAGACATCGCCGGAAATCAACCCGATCGAGTACGATCGGGTTGATTGACACCTCCCTGCTGGCGGCCTATTGGCCGCGAGTCTGCAGGGGGCGGCGTTGCACCAGCAGCTCTTGTGAGCTGCTGGTGCAATGCTGAATATGGAGAGCGTATTGCTCTCTGTATTCAGCAAGGTCTGGCTGACCTGCAGCGCTGGTATTACGGGTTTTTACAAACCCGGCTTTAAAAGGCAAGAAGTGAGCGTTGAGCAAAATTTGGCTCCTTACTGCACTTCAATACCAGCGCTGCTTAAATCAGCGGTGAGCTGGTCGTACGTGCTTGTGCACTATTTCCCCATAGGAATCAACGGGGAGAGCCAGCTGAAAAAAAGCCTAACACCTGCAAAAAAGCAGCGTAAAACTCCTTAACGCAGCCTCATTGATTTCTATGGGGAAACACATTTTATGTTTACACCTAACACCCTAACATGAACTCTGAGTCTAAACACCCCTAATCTTACACTTATTGACCCCTAATCTGCAGCCCCCAACATAGCCGACACCTACATTATATTGATTAACCCCTAATCTCCCTCCCACAATGTTGCCGCAACCTAACTACACTTATTAACCCCTAATCTGCTGTCCTCAACGTTGCCGCCACTATAATAAACATATTAACCCCTAAACTGCCGCACTCCCACCGCTCAAACATTAGTTAAATATTATTAACCCCTAATCTGCCACCCCTAACATCACCGCCACCTACCTACATTTATTAACCCCTAATCTGCCGCCCCCAACGTCGCCGCCACTATACTAAATGTATTAATCCCTAAACCTAAGTCTAACCCTAACACCCCCTAACTTAAATATAATTTAAATAAATCTAAAAAAAAAAACCTAATAGTTACATTGTAGCTATCTTAGGGTTTATTTTTATTTTACAGGCAAGTTTGTATTTATTTTAACTAGGTACAATAGTTATTAAATAGTTATTAAGTATTTAATAACTACATAGCTAAAATAAATACAAAAGTTCCTGTAAAATAAAACCTAACCTAAGTTACAATAACACCTAACCTAACCCTACAATTAAATAAATTAACCAAATTAAAAACAATTAAATAAATTAAATTAGCTAAAGTACAAAAAAACAACACTAAATTACAGAAAATAATAAACAAATTACAAGATCTTTAAACTAATTACACCTAATCTAATAACCCTATCAAAATAAAAAAGCCCCCCCAAAATAAAAAAACCCTAGCCTAAACTAAACTATCAATAGCCCTTAAAAGGCCTTTTGCAGGGCATTGCCCCAAAGAAATCAGCCCTTTTACCTGTAAAAAAAAAAATACAAACAACCCCCCCAACAGTAAAACCCACCACCCACACAACCAACCCCCCAAATAAAATACTATCTAAAAAAACTAAGCTCCCCATTGCCCTGAAAAGGGCATTTGGATGGGCATTGCCTTTAAAATGGCAGTTAGCTCTATTGCAGGCCCAAACCCTAACCTAAAAATAAAACCCACCCAATACACCCTTAAAAAAACCTAACACTAACTCCCTGAAGATCGACTTACAGTTCTGAAGATCGGTAATCCATCCTCAAGGAAGTGGCAGAAGTCTTCATCCAAACCGGGCCGAAGTCCTCAATGAAGATGGGAGAAGTCTTCATCCAAGCCGGGCGAAGTGGTCCCCCAGACGGGCAGAAGTCTTCATCCAGACGGCATCTTCTATCTTCATCCATCCGACGTGGAGCGGGTCCATCTTCAAGACATCCGACACGGAGCATCCTCTTCTGCCGATGACTAACGATGAATGAAGGTGCCTTTAAGTGACATCATCCAAGATGGCGTCCCTTAGATTCTGATTGGCTGATAGAATTCTATCACAGAATCGGAATTAAGGTAGAAAAAATCCAATTGGCTGATGCAATCAGCCAATAGGATTGAGCTTGCATTCTATTGGCTGTTCCAATCAGTCAATTCCTCCTAAAGCGGAAGTTCCGCCTAACAGCCAAGCAACAGCTGATTGTAGCTCGACGCGCGTTTCATTCCGTAATAGACGGAACTTTTTTTTTTTTGGGTCCCAGTGAGGCTTCCGTACGCAGGGCGCGAGAAAGACGAGGGTTACCGTTCCTCAAAAGATATTTTAGTAAGGCCTGTTATATTGCAAATATCAATTGGACATATTTGGGACTTATAACACATTATTTTCTACTTATATACAGACATCATATGATTATCCTGGGGTTTCTGAAAAAACAAGAAAAGAAACGGACGATAACAGGATACACGGTGATATATGTTTGTGCTCATTAATGCACTACATGCATATATATGTTTTTTATTTTGTGAGTGTATTACTTTATGTTAGGAGTTGATTAAAGGTATTTTTAACGCTGCACAGAGATCTAGTGTCTTGCGCTTTTCTCTTATGCTATAAGTTTGCAATTACTTGAGCAAAAAGAAAATTTAAAATAGTAAAATGGATCTGGAGCTCAGTCAGTGCTGTTCTCCCAAAAATAAAAAATAAACACTCATAGACCACTCAATAGAAAGAGGAGAATCTTCTCTGCTACCTCCGACAATAATTTACACAAATGTATCATTTTGTCTTTGTGACAATCATTTCTTATTAGATTTAGGGTAATATATTTGTGGGCATTAAAACTACCTTCATCTTCCAATAATTAAACATACAGTAAATATTAAATCTCATTAGTAAAGGATATGCAAAATATTTCATCTTAATAGTAAAGGGGTCATGATATCAATTTAAAGGGTATTATGTTCAATAGTAATTTGCAGAAGCATTTCTTTAGAGAATTGATGGCTGATTCACGGAATACATTTCTATTAGAGGTGGTCAAGTCAAAGACTATGGTGGACTTAACAAAAATGCCTGGGATAAGGATAAGGCTATTCAATAAACTAATTAAGCTTACACTTTATAGGAAATATGCACATACTTGTTTGGGATATTTTTTTTCTGCCATCAGAAATCCAAAATCTATAGTTATATTGATTTAACCAGTAAATACAAATTGAAACATGTATCTAGTTACCGTTAATCTTATGGCAATGTTTACAATATCCAGCATGGTTGCCTTTAAATGACAGAATAAGATGTTCACTGATTCATGGGCTAAATTGTTTTTGCTTGACTTAGAGCGTCCTAAATCCATACACAATACAAGGAAAAGAAACAGCTTAAAGCTATGAAATCAATCACAATTTAACATGAAAGAACTATTGGGGCTGAATGATTCGGAGTTATTATTTATTAAAAGGAGAAAAAAATGAATGCAAATAATTTATATTATGTATTTTAGTTTATATTGATGTCGCGAATTGTTCGCCGGCGAATAGTTCCCAGCGAACATAGCATGTTCGCGTTCGCCTCGGCGGGCGAACATATGAGATGTTCGATCCGCCCCCTATTCGTCATCATTGAGTAAACTTTGACCCTGTACCTCACAGTCAGAAGACACATTCCAGCCAATCTGCAGCAGACCCTCCCTCCCAGACCCTCCCACCTTCTGGACAGCATCAATTTTAGATTCATTTGGAAGCTGCATTCTTAGTGAGAGGAGGGACAGTGTAGCTGCTGCTGATTTAATAGGGAAATCGATAGCTAGGCTTGTGTATTCAGTGTCCACTACAGTCCTGAAGGACTCATCTGATCTCTGCTGTAAGGACAGCACCCAAAAAAGCCCTTTTTAGGGCTAGAACATCAGTCTGATTTTTTTTTTTTCCTGTGTAATCTAATTGCAGTTGCCTGCCTGCCAGGGTGTGTGTCAGGCTCACAGCGTATACTGTACCCACTTGCCCAGTGCCACCACTCATATCTGGTGTAACAGTAGTGTACATTTAAAAAAAAAAAAACTTTTTTGACTGTGAAATAATAGCAGACAGCTGCCAGTACCCAAGATGGCTGCCAATAAGGCAGATGGGGAGGGTTAGAGAGCTGTTTTTGGGGGGATCAGTGAGGTTGGGGGCTAAGGGGGGATGCTACACCACAGCATATGTAAATATGCTAAAAAAACAAAAAAATTTTTTAAATCCTTTTATTTTAGTACTGGCAGACTTTCTGCCAGTACTTAAGATGGCGGGGACAATTGTGGGGTGGGGGAGGGAAGGGAGCTGTTTGGGAGGGATCAGGGGGTCTGATGTGTCAGGTGGGAGGATGATCTCTACACTAAAGCTAAAATTAACCCTGCAAGCTCCCTACAAACTACCTAATTAACCCCTTCCCTGCTAGCCATAATAAACGTGTGATGTGCAGCAGCATTTAGCGGCCTTCTAATTACCAGAAAGCAACGCCAAAGTCATATATGTCTGCTATTTCTGAACAAAAGGAATCCCAGAGAAGCATTTATAACCATTTGTGCCATAATTGCACAATCTGTTTCTAAATAATTTCAGTGAGAAACCTAGAATTGTGAAAAAATTTTAGGCCTAGATTTAGAGTTTGGCGGTAGCCGTGAAAACCAGCGTTAGAGGCTCCTAACGCTGGTTTTAGGCTACCGCCGGTATTTGGAGTCATTCAAAAAAGGGTCTAACGCTCACTTTTCAGCCGCGACTTTTCCATACCGCAGATCCCCTTACGTAAATTGCGTATCCTATCTTTTCAATGGGATCTTTCTAACTCCGGTATTTAGAGTCGTGGCTGAAGTGAGCGTTAGAAATCTAACGACAAAACTCCAGCCGCAGAAAAAAAACAGGAGTTAAGAGCTTTTTGGGCTAACGCCGGTTCATAAAGCTCTTAACTACTGTGCTCTAAAGTACACTAACACCCATAAACTAGTAGTGAAGTATTGTGTACAGCGCCAATACAGGCTAAGGGATAAATGTAAACACTAAAAAATGAGATGTATACCTGCTAAGGCTAAAAAGGATTTAATACAAATGGAATAGTACTTTGTTACAAATGATGGATAAAAATAATAGATAAAAACAATGGTAAGGTGGAAGAGTCTCTATAAAAACTCACAATGCGTGAATGACAATTGGATACAAGGGTATTTGGATAAGAAAACTGAAATGATAATATTGTAAAATCCATGTGTGGGTGCGAATAAACAAATAAGCAAAGTGTTTATGCAACATAAATGTGCAACATAAATGTGCATAAATGTGCAGAGTGTTTTTACAGCATAAGTGAGCAGCCAAGTGTGATAATAAAAGTATGAACGTATGAACACTGTATGTAAATACAAAAAGAATCAATCCACAAACTAATAATCAAAAATTCACAAAAAATAATAATTCACAAAAAAATAATTTGAACAGTCCTGATGACACTGCAGTGCAAAAAAGAATAAAAAAGGAACAAAAAATGGACAAAAATAAATCACCGGTGAGTTGATACCAATGAGTGACAAAATGTGGAAAATTGGATGAGGTGACACAAGGCAAAAATGGAAAAAATATATGTGGAAAAAATAGGTCAAAAAAATTCAGTGAAAAGCGAAAAAACAAAAGTGATGTTCAACAAATGTTAATAAAGATCAAAAAAGAACAAAAGTTGTATTGTAATCCAAATAACAGTAAATTAGAAATGGAATCACATGAAGGAACCTTGAATCCTGAGGGGGAGAGTTCCCAGGTGAATCCTGACAACGGTCAGCTCTTTGTCCAATGTCCTAGAAATGTCCCTGTAGGAAAAGGATTAACATAGCGTAACAAGTCCTCAAAGTAGTTAAAAACTTAGAATAGTGCTTACCAACAGGTCTACGCGTTTCGGCCCCAAAATAAGGCCTTTATCAAGACTGCTGAAGTGGTAAGCTGAGAGCCTTTAAATAACAGTGTCACTTAAGTGACCGGATGTGGCTCTGAGGTGCACTTCCGGTTTCGCCATAAGATAAAAAGAGTGTTTAACATATATAAAATATGTGTAGAATATCACTCAGAGATAGAATTGTCCTATATTTTATTCCTAAGATTTGTATATATGTATTTAGTGTCATTTGGTTCAATATATCTTAAGCACCCATAGTCGTGATGTCACTTCCGGTTTACCGGAGTAAACATTTTTTAGCTGATCTTATGTTTTGGTAGCCTAAGGTTGTGAACTCTAGTTAGGAGATATAGTTTAGACATGTACTTTTGTATGTTTAAAGCTCGATCACCTATATTTTTATGGTGACGATTTTGCAGTGATTTGATTGGTCGTGACATCATGACCCAAATTCTATGATCCTATTGGTTTTGGAAAAAGGTGTGTGGGTAATAGCCCTCCTGATTGGGTGTTGAGATGTCAAATAGCTTTTTAACAAAGGGGGGCAAATTGTTTCGATAGCAGAGGAGATTTAGAAAATAAAGATGCCCATTTTTGATGATAAAGAAGCCCATTATTTAAAATAAGAGCAGCTTAAGAATGATTAGCCATTTCATAATAGGAACAGCTTTAGAGTAATTGGAGATAATTTATATGCCTTCTCCATTATGTTTGTACATATTTATAAGTTATCGCACAAATCATGTATTTTATACCGAGATATAGTTTATATATCTTCTCCAATATATATGTACATAGTGATGATATAATTTATATCTTCTCCAATATATGTGTACATAGTAATGAGTGATATCCCTAAACATATGCCTTACATTTAAATGAGATTATAGGAGGTCTATTAGTCCTCTCTTATAAACTGGTGCTGCTTTAGGTATTTTTAAGTGTTTTAAAGGCACAGCATCATAGTGAGGGAGTATTGTCAACATCAGAGTTGGAAAATAAAATCCAATAGTGGCACAGTAATAGAATAATAAAAAGGAAATCACTAATCCTATAAACCTAATCGAACTAGTTTAGCCAGGCTTAAAAGAGAAAATGCTATAGCAGTGTGTGTAATTTATCTTACACTGTGTCAACAAAAAGGCTATGGCTTTTTTAGAAAAAAAGGAAGAAGAGTCTAAAATCCATAATGTAAATGAGACTTTATAAGGGTATATCTGTATGTCTTAAGTCAGAGTTTATACATACTCGTCACTGAGTCCAATAGCCTCAGTAAATTCCGTAGAGGAGGGTGTGTTAATACCCCTTATCTGTACCACCAGAATGGAATCTTATATAAGACTTTTAGATCACTAGGGTCTGTAGTGTCACATCATTTGGGAGCAGTGGTTGAGTGGGTGTATGAGAGATCTATAAACTACCCAATAGTTAAGAGACTTGGTGGTGACCAATATAGATATAAGAGAAACTCCTGTGGATTTTTTATGAGCAGAGAATGATGAACTTCTAAAGTAGAAATAACATATAAGACCAGATACCTGGACTATACATAAGATATATATATTAGCCCTTGAGATGTAGGGAGGATCTGACAGAAAATATATTGAATTCAGAATGAGGGGATAGTCTGATGGATATTCTATAGTGGAGTCCTTCATTTAACTTTAGGTCAGGGGTATAATGGTACTGGAAGCAGAGACTATTTTGGGGGAGAGCTTAGTCAATCTATGTCTAGGGTGTGTACTTCTAGTCATAGATTGGGAGTTATGAATATATACATTTGGTGAGGATTCTGGAGAGGATCAAATACGATGGTATCATAATGCTATCAGATATAATCATAAATTGAAGAGATGGGTAAGATCCTCTCTGTTATTTAGACCTTTTGGATGTAAGCTGTCCAACAAAAAAATCCATTTGGATTCAGCTTTGAGAAGACTTTTTTCAAAGTCACCACCTCTCCAATTTTTTATAACTTTCTGTATGCCAGTAAATTTCATGTCTTTTATATTGCCGTTATGTTTAGTTGCAAAATGTTTATAAAGAATTGTGTCATTATTCTGTTTTTCAATCAGCAATATATGTTCTCTTAGCCTATCTCTGAGGCTCCTTGATGTCTGGCCAATGTACTGGAGGCCACATGAACATTCAATAAGGTATATAATCCCTTTGTCCTGGCATCTTATTAAATCTTTAATAGCAAATTCTTCTCCCGTCTGGTTTGATTTGAATTTTTTGGTCTTAGTGCCTCTTTTGCATGCTTTGCAGGTAGGGCACGGGTAGAAACCTTTGATTGATTTCCCCTGTACATCATATGTTCTTGAGTTGTTCTTCCGTTGTAAACTTGGCGCTAGTTTGTTTTTGAGATTTCCTGTTTTTTTATAGACGAATTTTGGTTGATTTGGGAGTTTATCTCCAATAACATCGTCATTTTTCAACAGGTGCCAGTGTTTTTTGAAAATCTTTTCGATGATGCACCGGTTACTGCTATATTCTGTGATCATAGGTATATTTAGCAGTTCTTCTGTTTCTGTTTTTTTATGGTCTTTGTATTTAGTTAGCTCATTTCTCTCCACTTGTCGTGCTTCCTCTATCTTGAGATCCAGATGTTCCTCCTTATAGCCCCTTTCCATGAATTTTTCTTTTAATCGTTTCACTTGCTTTTCCCATGTGATGATATTTGAACAGTTTTTCCGGACCCTTAAAAATTGGCTTTTTGGGATGTTATTTTTCCATTTTACATGGTGACAGCTCTCATAATGTATGTAGCTATTGCTGTCAACTGATTTAAAATGTGTAGATGTTTCCCATTTGCCTTTTTTAGCTTCTATTTTTAGGTCCAGAAAGACAATTTCTTTTGGACTCCATGTATAAGTGAACTTCAGATTTAAGAGGTTCTGGTTCATGATCTCTATTGTATATATAAGATCCTGTATCGAACCTTTCCAGATGATCAGAATATCATCAATATATCTGCGGTACAGGACCAGGTCCGCGCTAGCTGGGCATGAGTCCCAGAAGATGCTCTCCCATCTTCCCATGTATAAGTTGGCATAGCTAGGCGCGAACCTGGTCCCCATGGCTGTACCGCAGATCTGTTGGTAGTATATCCCCTCATTGCAAAAGTAATTATGTGTCAATATATATTGGATACTATCCAATATGAACTCAGCCTGATCTTCTGGCATTAGTGGATCTTTGTCCAGAAACCATTTTATTGCTTCACGACCCTCCTTGTGTGGTATACTTGTATATAAGGCCGCTACATCACAGGTCGCCATGATGTAACCTTCCTCCCATGGGATGTTCTCAAGGATGTTCAAAACTTGTGTGGAATCTCTTAAATATGATGGAAGAACTTTTACGTACTTCTGTAGATGTTGATCGACGAATTCTGACAAGTTACTTGTAAGAGATCCAATCCCGGAGATTATAGGGCGGCCCGGAGGGTCTTTAAGGGTTTTATGTATCTTTGGCAGATGATACAGGATTGGTGTTATAGGATGATTGATGTCCAAGTATCTGTATTCCTTATCATCCAATATGCCTGATGTCTTGGCTCCTTCCAGTAATGTTCTTAGTTCTTTTTGGAAGTTATCCACAGGGTTATGCCTGAGCTTCAGATATGTTGTATGGTCACTTAATAGGCGTTGGTTTTCTGCATTATATTTGTCCCTATCAAGGATGACAATTCCCCCGCCTTTGTCAGCTGATTTAATGATCAGTTGATTATTTGATTCGAGTTTCCTGATGGTCTCTCTGTGTTGTTTGGATAGGTTTTCTTTTATCCTTTTAAGTCTTTTCTGTTTGATGTCTCTAATCTCTTTGGTAACCATAGTCTCAAAAGCCTCAATAGCGTTTCCTTTGGCATAGGTTGGGTAGAAACTGGACTTTGGTTTAAGGCCCGTATGTATGTATGGGTCTTGAACGTCTGCTGTAGTGTAGCTCTTAGGGACCATTGTTTCCAGAGGGGATCTTAAGAAGTATCTCTTTAGGGTCAATTTCCTTATGAAGTCTTTAGTATTGGTGAACGTTTGAAATTTGTCCAGACTTCTTGCTGGAGCAAAGGAGAGACCATATTTCAAGACTTCCCTCTCTTCTTTTTTAATGTCATAGGAACTGAGATTAAAAATGCCATCCCCGGTGATCTTATCAGCAGAATCGTTCATTTTATTCTCCGAATTGGATGATGTAGGTGTTTCGATCACATCCTTATCATCAACCTCTATATCTATTTGTATACTTGTATTTATTGCATCAGTCTTTTTCTTTAGTTTAGTGCCGCCACGTTTGCCTCTAGTTTTCCTTCTCTGTGTTATTCTTCCTCCTATTTCATCCGTTATTGTGTTATTTTGTCCTTTACTGTTGGTGGATTCATCTTTAAAAAATGTGACGATGAGGCAATCTGATTCAAAGAAGTGCCCAAATTGATGTCCACATCTGATTTTTCTCTATTAGATTGTTCTCCATGTCTGACATTTGTATCGGGCTTGTTGGATCCCACCTTATCATATGGTTCATATGGTCTTCTTCCGTGGTCTTCATATGTTGTATCCCTCCTTTGTGTCCCAGTGTTGTCCTGGTATATGTATCTTTGTCTTGGAGTGTGATGGTAATTGTTCTGTTCTTCTCTGTAGTAGTGAGTTTGAGAGTGATTTCCTTTGTCTTCTCTATAGTGATGTCTCTGATGTCTCTCTTGGACATAAATCATCCTATAACACCAATCCTGTATCATCTGCCAAAGATACATAAAACCCTTAAAGACCCTCCGGGCCGCCCTATAATCTCCGGGATTGGATCTCTTACAAGTAACTTGTCAGAATACGTCGATCAACATCTACAGAAGTACGTAAAAGTTCTTCCATCGTATTTAAGAGATTCCACACAAGTTTTGAACATCCTTGAGAACATCCCATGGGAGGAAGGTTACATCATGGCGACCTGTGATGTAGCGGCCTTATATACAAGTATACCACACAAGGAGGGTCGTGAAGCAATAAAATGGTTTCTGGACAAAGATCCACTAATGCCAGAAGATCAGGCTGAGTTCATATTGGATAGTATCCAATATATATTGACACATAATTACTTTTGCAATGAGGGGATATACTACCAACAGATCTGCGGTACAGCCATGGGGACCAGGTTCGCGCCTAGCTATGCCAACTTATACATGGGAAGATGGGAGAGCATCTTCTGGGACTTATGCCCAGCTAGCGCGGACCTGGTCCTGTACCGCAGATATATTGATGATATTCTGATCATCTGGAAAGGTTCGATACAGGACCTTATATATACAATAGAGATCATGAACCAGAACCTCTTAAATCTGAAGTTCACTTATACATGGAGTCCAAAAGAAATTGTCTTTCTGGACCTAAAAATAGAAGCTAAAAAAGGCAAATGGGAAACATCTACACATTTTAAATCAGTTGACAGCAATAGCTACATACATTATGAGAGCTGTCACCATGTAAAATGGAAAAATAACATCCCAAAAAGCCAATTTTTAAGGGTCCGGAAAAACTGTTCAAATATCATCACATGGGAAAAGCAAGTGAAACGATTAAAAGAAAAATTCATGGAAAGGGGCTATAAGGAGGAACATCTGGATCTCAAGATAGAGGAAGCACGACAAGTGGAGAGAAATGAGCTAACTAAATACAAAGACCATAAAAAAACAGAAACAGAAGAACTGCTAAATATACCTATGATCACAGAATATAGCAGTAACCGGTGCATCATCGAAAAGATTTTCAAAAAACACTGGCACCTGTTGAAAAATGACGATGTTATTGGAGATAAACTCCCAAATCAACCAAAATTCGTCTATAAAAAAACAGGAAATCTCAAAAACAAATTAGCGCCAAGTTTACAACGGAAGAACAACTCAAGAACATATGATGTACAGGGGAAATCAATCAAAGGTTTCTACCCGTGCCCTACCTGCAAAGCATGCAAAAGAGGCACTAAGACCAAAAAATTCAAATCAAGCCAGACGGGAGAAGAATTTGCTATTAAAGATTTAATAAGATGCCAGGACAAAGGGATTATATACCTTATTGAATGTTCATGTGGCCTCCAGTACATTGGCCAGACATCAAGGAGCCTCAGAGATAGGCTAAGAGAACATATATTGCTGATTGAAAAACAGAATAAAGACACAATTCTTTATAAACATTTTGCAACTAAACATAACGGCAATATAAAAGACATGAAATTTACTGGCATACAGAAAGTTATAAAAAATTGGAGAGGTGGTGACTTTGAAAAAAGTCTTCTCAAAGCTGAATCCAAATGGATTTTTTTGTTGGACAGCTTACATCCAAAAGGTCTAAATAACAGAGAGGATCTTACCCATCTCTTCAATTTATGATTATATCTGATAGCATTATGATACCATCGTATTTGATCCTCTCCAGAATCCTCACCAAATGTATATATTCATAACTCCCAATCTATGACTAGACGTACACACCCTAGACATAGATTGACTAAGCTCTCCCCCAAAATAGTCTCTGCTTCCAGTACCATTATACCCCTGACCTAAAGTTAAATGAAGGACTCCACTATAGAATATCCATCAGACTATCCCCTCATTCTGAATTCAATATATTTTCTGTCAGATCCTCCCTACATCTCAAGGGCTAATATATATCTTATGTATAGTCCAGGTATCTGGTCTTATATGTTATTTCTACTTTAGAAGTTCATCATTCTCTGCTCATAAAAAATCTCTTATATCTATATTGGTCACCACCAAGTCTCTTAACTATTGGGTAGTTTATAGATCTCTCATACACCCACTCAACCACTGCTCCCAAATGATGTGACACTACAGACCCTAGTGATCTAAAAGTCTTATATAAGATTCCATTCTGGTGGTACAGATAAGGGGTATTAACACACCCTCCTCTACGGAATTTACTGAGGCTATTGGACTCAGTGACGAGTATGTATAAACTCTGACTTAAGACATACAGATATACCCTTATAAAGTCTCATTTACATTATGGATTTTAGACTCTTCTTCCTTTTTTTCTAAAAAAGCCATAGCCTTTTTGTTGACACAGTGTAAGATAAATTACACACACTGCTATAGCATTTTCTCTTTTAAGCCTGGCTAAACTAGTTCGATTAGGTTTATAGGATTAGTGATTTCCTTTTTATTATTCTATTACTGTGCCACTATTGGATTTTATTTTCCAACTCTGATGTTGACAATACTCCCTCACTATGATGCTGTGCCTTTAAAACACTTAACCCCTTAAGGACCAGCGACGTACCCTGTATGTCACTGGCCTTTTTTTGTGACTTGATTGTTTTATAGCGCAGTCTTGCCACCAGCGTTGAGACTGCTCTATTCCACAAAGCCTTCTGGAGGGAGTGCATTAATAGCGTGTTCTTGCTAGACTTGTGCTATTATGTCCTGAAAAAACCCTTAATGACCAGTGACATACAGGGTACATTGTGGTCATTAAGGGGTTAAAAATACCTAAAGCAGCACCAGTTTATAAGAGAGGACTAATAGACCTCCTATAATCTCATTTAAATGTAAGGCATATGTTTAGGGATATCACTCATTACTATGTACACATATATTGGAGAAGATATAAATTATATCATCACTATGTACATATATATTGGAGAAGATATATAAACTATATCTCGGTATAAAATACATGATTTGTGCGATAACTTATAAATATGTACAAACATAATGGAGAAGGCATATAAATTATCTCCAATTACTCTAAAGCTGTTCCTATTATGAAATGGCTAATCATTCTTAAGCTGCTCTTATTTTAAATAATGGGCTTCTTTATCATCAAAAATGGGCATCTTTATTTTCTAAATCTCCTCTGCTATCGAAACAATTTGCCCCCCTTTGTTAAAAAGCTATTTGACATCTCAACACCCAATCAGGAGGGCTATTACCCACACACCTTTTTCCAAAATCAATAGGATCATAGAATTTGGGTCATGATGTCACGACCAATCAAATCACTGCAAAATCGTCACCATAAAAATATAGGTGATCGAGCTTTAAACATACAAAAGTACATGTCTAAACTATATCTCCTAACTAGAGTTCACAACCTTAGGCTACCAAAACATAAGATCAGCTAAAAAATGTTTACTCCGATAAACCGGAAGTGACATCACGACTATGGGTGCTTAAGATATATTGAACCAAATGACACTAAATACATATATACAAATCTTAGGAATAAAATATAGGACAATTCTATCTCTGAGTGATATTCTACACATATTTTATATATGTTAAACACATCCGGTCACTTAAGTGACACTGTTATTTAAAGGCTCTCAGCTTACCACTTCAGCAGTCTTGATAAAGGCCTTATTTTGGGGCCGAAACGCGTAGACCTGTTGGTAAGCACTATTCTAAGTTTTTAACTACTTTGAGGGCTTGTTACGCTATGTTAATCCTTTTCCTACAGGGACATTTCTAGGACATTGGACAAAGAGCTGACCGTTGTCAGGATTCACCTGGGAACTCTCCCCCTCAGGATTCAAGGTTCCTTCATGTGATTCCATTTCTAATTTACTGTTATTTGGATTACAATACAACTTTTGTTCTTTTTTGATCTTTATTAACATTTGTTGAACATCACTTTTGTTTTTTCGCTTTTCACTGAATTTTTTTGACCTATTTTTTCCACATATATTTTTTCCATTTTTGCCTTGTGTCACCTCATCCAATTTTCCACATTTTGTCACTCATTGGTATCAACTCACCGGTGATTTATTTTTGTCCATTTTTTGTTCCTTTTTTATTCTTTTTTGCACTGCAGTGTCATCAGGACTGTTCAAATTATTTTTTTGTGAATTATTATTTTTTGTGAATTTTTGATTATTAGTTTGTGGATTGATTCTTTTTGTATTTACATACAGTGTTCATACGTTCATACTTTTATTATCACACTTGGCTGCTCACTTATGCTGTAAAAACACTCTGCACATTTATGCACATTTATGTTGCACATTTATGTTGCATAAACACTTTGCTTATTTGTTTATTCGCACCCACACGTGGATTTTACAATATTATCATTTCAGTTTTCTTATCCAAATACCCTTGGATCCAATTGTCATTCACGCATTGTGAGTTTTTATAGAGACTCTTCCACCTTACCATTGTTTTTATCCATTATTTTTATCCATCATTTGTAACAAAGTACTATTCCATTTGTATTAAATCCTTTTTAGCCTTAGCAGGTATACATCTCATTTTTTAGTGTTTACATTTATCCCTTAGCCTGTATTGGCGCTGTACACAATACTTCACTACTAGTTCTTTCCCTTGGGGGTTGGTTAGACCCTTCATTTGTATTCAGCTTAAGGGATTGTCTTAGCGCTTGGCTACCACACCATATTCTTAACACCCATAAACTACCTATGTACCCCTAAACTGAGGTCCCCCCACATCGCCGCCACTCGATTAAATTTTTTTAACCCCTAATCTGCCGACCGCCACCTACGTTATACTTATGTACCCCTAATCTGCTGCCCCTAACACCGCCGACCCCTGTATTATATTTATTAACCCCTAATCTGCCCCTCAACGTCGCCGCCAACTACCTACAATAATTAACCCCTAATCTGCCGACCGCAATGCTCCGCTACTTAAGTTATCCTTATGTACCCCTAATCTGCTGCCCCTAACACTGCCGACACCTATATTATATTTATTAACCCCTAATCTGCCCCCCTCAACGTCGCCTCCACCTGCCTACACTTATTAACCCCTAATCTGCCGAGCGGACCGCACGGCTACTATAATAAAGTTATTAACCCCTAATCTGCCTCACTAACCCTATAATAAATAGTATTAACCCCTAATCTGCCCTCCCTAACATCGCCGACACCGAACAGCCAATAGAATGCGAGCTCAATCTGATTGGCTGATTGGATCAGCCAATCGGATTGAACTTGATTCTGATTGGCTGATTCCATCAGCCAATCAGAATATTCCTACCTTAATTCCGATTGGCTGATAGAATCCTATCAGCCAATCGGAATTTGAGGGACGCCATCTTGGATGACGTCATTTAAAGGAACTGTCATTCGTCGTTCAGTCGTCGACCAGGATGGATGTTCCGCGTCGGAGGTCTTCAGGATGCTGCCGCTCCGCTCCGGATGGATGACGATAGAAGATGCCGCTTGGATGAAGACTTCAATCGGATGGAAGACCTCTTCTGCCCCGCTTGGATGAAGACTTCTACCGGATCATGGACATCTTCAGCCCCCCGCTTGGGCTTGGATCAGGACATCGGAGGAGCTCTTCTGGACCGATCGGTGAACCTGGTATGGTGAAGATAAGGTAGGAAGATCTTCAGGGGCTTAGTGTTAGGTTTATTTAAGGGGGGTTTGGGTTAGATTAGGGGTATGTGGGTGGTGGGTTGTAATGTTGGGGGGGGTATTGTATGTTTTTTTTTACAGGCAAAAGAGCTGAACTTCTTGGGGCATGCCCCGCAAAGGGCCCTGTTCAGGGCTGGTAAGGTAAAAGAGCTTTGAACTTTAGTAATTTAGAATAGGGTAGGGCATTTTTTTTTATTTTGGGGGGCTTTGTTATTTTATTAGGGGGCTTAGAGTAGGTGTAATTAGTTTAAAATTGTTGTAAGATTTTTCTTATGTTTGTAAATATTTTTTTATTTTTTGTAACTTAGTTCTTTTTTATTTTTTGAACTTTAGTTAGTTTATTTCATTGTAGTTATTTGTAGATATTGTATTTAATTAATGTATTGATAGTGTAGTGTTAGGTTTAATTGTAGGTAATTGTAGATATTTTATTTAATTAATTTAATGATAGTGTAGTGTTAGGTTTAATTGTAACTTAGGTTAGGATTTATTTTACAGGTAATTTTGTTATTATTTTAACTAGGTAACTATTAAATAGTTCTTAACTATTTAATAGCTATTGTACCTGGTTAAAATAATTACAAAGTTGCCTGTAAAATAAATATTACTCCTAAAATAGCTACAATGCAATTATAATTTATATTGTAGCTATATTAGGGTTTATTTTACAGGTAAGTATTTAGCTTTAAATAGGAATAAGTTATTTAATAAGAGTTAATTTATTTCGTTAGAATAAAATTATATTTAACTTAGGGGGGTGTTAGGGTTAGGGTTAGAATTAGCTTTAGAGGTTAATACATTTATTAGAATAGCGGTGAGCTCCGCTCGGCAGATTAGGGGTTAATAAGTGTAGGCAGGTGGGGGCGACGTTGTGGGCGGCAGATTAGGGGTTAATAAATATAATATAGGGGTTGGCGGTGTTAGGGACAGCAGATTAGGGGTACATAGGGATAATGTAAGTAGCTGCGGTTTACGGAGCGGCAGATTAGGGGTTAATAATAATATGCAGGGGTCAGCGATAGCGGGGGCGGCAGATTAGAGGTTAATAAGTGTAAGGTTAGGGGTGTTTAGACTCGGGGTACATGTTAGGTGCAGACGTAGGAAGTGTTTCCCCATAGGAAACAATGGGGCCGCGTTAGGAGCTGAACGCGGCTTTTTTGCAGGTGTTAGGTTTTTTTTCAGCTCAAACAGCCCCATTGTTTTCTATGGGGGAATCGTGCACGAGCACGTTTTTGAGGCTGGCCGCGTCCGTAAGCAACTCTGGTATCGAGAGTTGCAGTAGCGTTAAGTATGCCTGTACGCTCCCTTTTTGGAGCCTAACGCAGCCATTCTGTGGACTCTCAATACCAGAGTTATTTTAGAGGTGCGGCCAGAAAAAAGCCAGCGTTAGCTACGCGGGTCGTTACCGACAAAACTCTAAATCTAGCCGTTAGTTTTTTTAAAATTTGATCGCATTTGGCGGTGAAATGGTGGCATGAAATATACCAAAATGGGCCTAGATCAATACTTTGGGTTGTCTACTACACTACACTTAAGCTAAAATTAACTCTACAAGCTCCCTACATGCTCCCTAATTAACCCCTTCACTGCTGGGCAGTGGCATTTAGCAGCCTTCTAATTACCAAAAAGCAACGCCACAGCCATATAAGTCTGCTATTTCTGAACAAAGGGGATCCCAGAGAAGCATTTACAACCATTTATGCCATAATTGCATAAGTTGTTTGTAAATAATTTCTGTGAGAAACCTAAAGTTTGTGAAAAAGTGAACAATTTTTTTTTATTTGTTCGCATTTGGCGGTGAAATGGTGGCATGAAATATACCAAAATGGGCCTAGATCAATACTTTGGGTTGTCTACTACACTACAATTAAGCTAAAAGTAACTCTACAAGCTGCCTACATGCTCCCTAATTAACCCCTTCATTGCTGGGCATAAAACACGTGTGGTGCGCAGTGGCATTTAGCAGCCTTCTAATTACCAAAAAGCAACGCCAAAGCCATATAAGTCTGCTATAATGGCATGTCTGGCACACAGTGTTGGGGCAAGGGTCCATCTGACCACTGATACCTGGTCTGCAAAGCATGGTCAGGGCAGGTATATCACCTACACTGCGCACTGTGAGGCGGGCGTAACCCTTACACGTAACCCTTACACTACCTGATCGATACAACATCATACCTGATGTTTTAAAGCACGTTATTTCAAACAATTTAGGAATGTTAGGTGATTTATGCCCTTTATGGATTAAAACCAGACTCTGCATCAACTATGTAATTTTCCATGGGAGTTTTGCCATGGATCCCCCTCCGGCATGCCACAGTCCAGGTGTTAGTGCCCTTGAAACAACTTTTCCATCACTATTGTGGGCAGAAAGAGTCCCTGTGAGTTTTAAAATTCGCCTGCCTATTGAAGTCTATGGCGGTTCGCCCTGTTCGCCGGTTTGTGAACTTTTGTGGAAGTTCGAGTTCTCCGTTCATGAACCCAAATTTTTAGGTTCGCGACATCACTATTTATATTTTGGGGCCGATTTATCAAGAGCCGAATGGCCTCTGATGCCCCTGTTTCCTTGCACGCCTTCAGCCTTGCCAGAAACAGCAGTTATGAAGCAGCGGTCTTAAGACCTCTGCTCCTTAACTGGTCCGCCGCCACTGAGGCTCCGGACATCAATCCGCCCTATCTCATACGATCGGGTTAATTGACACCCCCTGCTAGCAGCCAATCCGCAAATCTGCACGGGGCGGCATTGCACAAGCAGTTCACCAGAACTGCTTGTGCAATGTTAAATGCTGACAGCGTATGCTGAGCGCATCATGTCGGACAGACATTTGATAAATCGGCCCCTTTGTGTTGTTTTATTTATTTATTTTGTTTTTTTACACTTGAGATCTGAGATATTAATATCTTAGTTGGTTGCCTGTTTATGATAAACGTTAAAGGATTTTGCAAAAATGAAGGGCTTCAGTGAGGGAATGTGTGTTTGTATCCATTGCCTGTTAAAGGGACACTGAACCCAAAAAAATTATTTCGGGATTCAGATAGAACATGAAATTTTAAGCAACTTTCTAATTTACTCCTATTATCAAATTTTCTTTATTCTCTTTATATCTTTATTTGAAATACAAGAATGTAAGTTTAGATGCTGGCCCATTTTTTGGTGAACAACCTGGGTTGTCCTTGCTGATTGGTAGATAAATTCATCCACCAATAAAAACATGCTCTCCAGAGTTCTGAACCCAAAAAAAGCTTAGATGCCTACTTTTCCAAATAAACATAGCAAGAGAACAAAGAAAAATTGATAATAGAAGTTAATTAGAAAGTTGCTTAAAATTGCATGCTCTATCTGAACCACAAAAGAAAAAAATTGGGTTCAGTGTCCCTTTAATTGCCTGGAAGTGTTAGCATGAACTTAAATATACACGTGACATACTCTGTTAAATTATATCGTCATTTTCTATTAGGCAGGGACTTAATTTAACACAAATTCCAATTTTATTTTTATGCACTTTTTTATACATATAAATTTAATTGAATTGAAAACCTTATTGATACACATTAAGAACCCATCTCTTACACTCCTTAACCTGTTCTGTTTAAAGGAGGTTTAAGATAGCTCAATATCAGCCCTGATTATTAATATAGACAAACAATCATCTGAAGTGTATTCAATGGGATTTGAACCCAGCATCCTGGCAACCGTGGTTTTGCAACCAGTGTAATAGACCACTTTAATTCTATAGACTTTCTGAGCTTTACTACATTTTCGTTACACAGTCAGTAATCTTACTTTAAGAATATTGATACATTTGGCATTCCAGTGAATATGAATAGTATTTTATTCCAATTATAATATTTCAGTCCAAAATTCCTTAAACTAACTATTAATATATATGCATATAATATATTCTCTTTTAATATGTGTTTCTGGGTGCCTTTTGAAACGTTGGAATGTCTTGTGAGATAAATAATGGTCCTGGATCAAGCACAACACCTATGTAGCTATCTCAGGGCAAATTTGCCTATTTTTGGGCACACGTTAAATAACCAGCTATTACAAGTGCCTGGTTAATGCTACTGCAAATTCATGGTTTCACTTTGCACTAAGCGTTTGTGGGGTGTTTGAAAAAAAGGCACTTAAAGTGCCTTTACATGGAGGTCAATGGGGGAATGCTTATATACAGTATATATTTATGGTTTGCAGTGGTTGTCGGCATGAAAATGAGGCTCCCATTGTAGACTTTGAGAGCTCTCCCTAGTGAGCATTTGGCTTCCAGGCAATTTTCTTGCGCTGGTATTACTGAGTGGAGCGCAAATATCGCGCTTGCATAAGCGTGGTATTGCACTCCACTTATAGTCTAGCTCTAAATGTCTAAAACAGCTTCCAACATTCTGCAAAAGTACAGCACTAATTCTGTAAAAAAAAAAACATTTTATAGGGAAACTTACTTAAATCATGATATGATCAGTATTATAATCATATAACATAAAAAAGGCAAGACAACAGCTTGATCATTGCAACAAGGACACTGGTATGTGCAATACTAAACATTTTCATTGCAAGAAAAAAAACTTGACTCCTTATGCAGTTATGTCAGTGCTTAAGGGAAAAAATACATGTTTAATGAACCAATCTCTGAACTGTTGAGAGATGGACATTTTTTCAGAGACAGCATAAATAACAATATTGTTTCCTCTTGCTTGGACATTTACAATGTTTCACATCTAAGATCTTAAATAAAACATACAGTGAAGATAGTGTGATGAATTGCAGAAATATATTTATAATGATGCATAGATGATAGTACACAGCAATTCAAGGGAACTTAATTCAAAACCTATTGAATTTCAAAGTGTCGATTTTACACAATGCAAAAAAATTGAGGTAATTCCAATCCTTTTGAAACCAATTCAGCAACAAAGTTATTGTGTAATTTTCCAGTGATTTTGCATTACATCAAAGAGACAATCTACTTAACAACGTAATTGTTTAAAAGGATAGATAATCCCTTTATTGCCCATTCCCCAGTTTTGCACAACCAACACTGTTGTATTAATACACTTTTACCTCTGTGATTACCTTGTGTCTAAGCTTCTGTAGACTGCCCCCTTATGTCACTTCTTTTTGCAAACTTGCATTTCAGCCAATCAGTGCTGATTCATGCATTGCTCTACGGCCACACATAAACTAGCACTATCTAGCTGTGAAAAGCTAATACAATGAACTAAGATAACAGGCAGACTGCAGGGGCTTAAAAATTAGCATACCTATGTTTAGCCTTTTACAAAGAATACCAAGAGAACAAAGAACATTTGTTGATAAAAGTACATTGGAAAAATGTTTAATATGGCATTCCCTATCTGAATCATGAAACTTTAAAGGGACACTGTACCCAAACATTTTCTTTCTTGATTCAGATTGAGCATGACATTTTAAGCAACTTTCTAATTTACTCCTATTATCAAATTTTCTTCTTTCTCTTGGTATCTTTATTTGAAATGCAAGAATGTAAGTTTAGATGCCGGCCCATTTTTGGTGAACAACCTGGGTTGTCCTTGCTGATTGGTGGATAAATTCATCCACCAATAAAAAAGTGCTGTCCAGAGTACTGAAACCAAAAAAAAGCTTAGATGCCTTCTTTTTCAAATAATGATAGCAAGAGTACGAAGAAAAGTTGATAATAGGAGTAAATTAGAAAGTTGCTTAAAATTGCATGCTCTTTCTGAATTACAAAATAATTTTTTTGGGTACAGTGTCCCTTTAATTGTAAATTTACTGTCCCTTTAAGTTTATCAGCACTTGTTGACAGCTGTATTCCTGACAACCAGACAACACATTTTAGCTGTTTTTTTTACAGGTACAAGGCAGTAGTAGACTTTTCAAATTCAACAGCCATGACTTCCTAAATACAAACTCTGGCTTGGTTCGAGCAGCATTCCTTGACAGTTTGATATGTTTGATGTTTAAAGGGCCATTAAAGTCAGCAGAATTACATAATCAAACTGAATAATAATTATACAGTGCAATAACACTTACTTTGAATTTCAAGTGAGCAGTAGATTTTTTTTCCTAACAAATTTCAGTTTTCTTTTATTTCCCTCTCTCACATGAGAGTCATCAGCCAATCACAGACTCATATTCATACATAAGCTGTGATCTCTTTGCACTTCATCAAAAGATACCAAGAAACAAAGTAAATTTTCTAATAGAATTACATTTTTTTATTGCATGCTTTATCTGAATCAAGTAGGTTTCCTTTTGACTTTCATATCCCTCTAAGAATTACTCTAAAGTTATAGAAAATTATTTAAAATTGGTAATTATATTTGTTATTAATTTATATTAATGGTTAAGTGAAAAACGATTGTATTTAAACATATTAGGCGCTCATTATGAATATTGATTCACTCAATTACCATATTTTACATTTGCTTTGAACTTGTATCTTTTGCTTCTATAAATGTGTGTCAAAACCCCCTTGAAAGACAGTTAAACTCCTTTTTATTGGACTTAAAGGGATAGTAAACCCCATTATTTTCCTTTCATGATTTAGATAGAGCATACAATTTAAAGCAATGTTCTAATTTACCCCAGTATAATTTTTTTAATTGCCCTTTTTAATCTCTTCCTAATTGTCATCAGCAGGAAAGAAATATAAGGGGAAAACTTACATTCAAACATGGCGGAATCCATTACTTCATAGTGACTCAGTGGAAAAAAAAAAAAAAAAACACTTTTCAGAGGTAAATTACAGTTTAAATTTAAATTAAATCTGTGAAATGTATTTGTACATTTAAAGGCATCTGCCTGCTGATGAAATATCATGGAAAATATATTGTCCAAAAATCTGTGCATCCAATATAAAAAATGTTTAATCAATTATTTCCCATGTATCTCAAGGCCACTGCTTTTTGATCTGTATAAATACTCAGTACACACATATACAAAAATGTACACAATGGGTACATACATAGCTTAGGTAAGCTAGTGTTAAAAATCAATGAAAACTTTGACAAGAAAAGAAGAAAAATGACAGTTATGTGAAAGGCTGAGAGTAATATATTCACACTCTGTAAAGGTGGTGTTCAATAATGTGTTTTTCAATTTAATTTCTCATGACCTTCAGGTCATTTTCTGTCAAGATTATCTTGTGGTGAATGATATTTTGCAACACCAGAGGTATGAGAACGGCATTTTAATCATATGATTGATCAACCGTAATGACCTTGAGATACCTGGAAAATTATAGATTACATTTGTTTTAAAGATATGGTCAGCTTTGACTGATTAAAGGTTTAGCAACATGTTGGTATATATACTACGTGCCCTAAGATTTCATAAATAGAAAAGGTGATTTTAATAGAAAGGTGTTATTAATATAAATCATAGCCACAATTATTTTTCTCATATCTTTTTTAAGGGGTTTTTGGGGGGATTTATTTTATTTAGATAGGGTGGGCAGCAAAAGAGCTGAATGCCCTTTTAAGGGCAATGCCCAACAAATTCCCTTTTTAGGGCAATAGGTAGTTTAGCGTTTTTAGTGTTAGTTTTTTTGGGGGGGGGGGGTTGGTGGGTTGGGGGGTTTTACTGGTAGGGGGGCTGTTTGTATTTTTTTGGCAAAAGAGCTGATTATCTTGGGGCGATGCCCTGCAAAAAGTCCTTTTAAGGGCTATTGGTAGTTTAATAGATTAGGGGGTGTTTTTATTTTGGGGGGCTTTTTTATTTTCATAGGGATTAGGTGTAATTTATTTAAAATTTTGTAATTGTATTTATTATTTTCTGTAATCTTAGATTTTTTTATTTTCTGTAATTCTTGCTTAAAGGGACAGTCTACTCCTGAATTTTGATTAGACTGCCCCTTTAATTTATACTTAGTTTATTTGTATTTTAAAAGTAGTGTTAATTTTTTAATATTTAATAGTAACGTTAGTATTTAGTAAATTAGGTAATTTTAGTTTATTTAGGGGGGGTTAGGTTAGGGAGGGTTAGGTTAGGGGTTAGGTTTATTGCGTTGTGGGCTATAGCGGTTTAGGGGTTAATACTTGAATAGGTTTATTGCGTTGTGGGCTATGGTGGTTTAGGGGTTAATAGATTGTATTAGTTATTGCGGTGGGGGATTGCGGTTGACAGGTAGATAGGCATTGCGCATGCGTTAGGTGTTAGTTAGGTGCTCCCATACTTAGCGCAAGGCTTGCTTTGGCTGCCTTTTATGGCGAGGTAAAAATGGAGTAAGATTTTTCCATTTCTATGCTACGCCGTATATGTAATAATAAAATCGCGTAAAATTTGGCAGCGGCGGATTTTGCGGACGATGCTGCATATGTAATGGAGGCCGAAATGTTTAGAAAATTACACTTGGATTTGATAGACAATTTCATACACGCCCATGGAAAGCCCATGTCCAGCCCGTTTTATGAAGAAAAAAAAATTACGCTTTGTATATTGTACATATATGTGTTTTTGTGCACCCAGTGTACTTAAAGAAAAATGAAACCCCAAATTTTCTTTCAGGATTTAGGTAGAGCATACAATATTAAAACACTTTCCATTTTACTTATATTATCAAATTTGCTTCATTGTCTTGGTATCTGTTGTTGAAGAAGCAACAATGAATTACTAGGAGCTAGCCGAAAGCATTTGGTGGGCCAATAACATCAGGCATATATGTGCAGCCACCAATCAGTAGCTCCTAAGCATACCTAGGTGTCCTTTTCAATAAAGGATACCAAGTGAACAACACAAATTAGATAACAGAAGTAAATTTGTGTTATCTGGATCATGGACGCAAAAAAAATAGGTTTCATGTCACCTTAAAGTTGTTTATTTTAAGGTTCAAATATACATCTGTAAATGAACCAAACAATAACAAAGAACATCAGACTGTACATAATTATCAGCCAGTTATACAACATGGACTGGCGGCAAAGCTAATCACGAAACTTGTACAGCGATCAGGAACGTTAACAGTATATGACTTTAATGTGGTTATTGTTAGCTAAGTCTAGAACTCTGCACCTCAAGGTTTTTCACATAAGCTATATTGATAGGAAAAAGAAATGCGTTTTATGCAGCTAAGTGAATAAAGAACAAAAGAGAACATTCTCAATAAGTACAGTTCCGAAGATATCAGGTGGGAAATGGAGGGTCAATAAATAGTGAGGAAAGGTCAGGTAAATTGAAGGAGGGAGTGTACCCAGAAAGAACGCTGGAGAGGTTAGGACCCCTTAAACCAAAGCAAGGAATCAGATGTGAAAAGGAGTCTGAGTTGGAATGCGACCTAGCTGCATAACTGAAAGGTGTAAAAATTGGGGAAGGATAAAGCAGACAGTAGCTGCTTAAGAGTAGGGATAGGGAAAATAGGAGGCAGAGTTTAGTAAATGTTACCTCGAACGGGTATAAGAAAGTAATAAGAGTGCGAGATGGCAGCTGCGGAGCTAAGTTGGGGTGAGTAGAAACTTAGATGTGTATGGATTAAACAAGAGGGGGATGGATAGATAGATGTATAAGAGTAGGTAAGTGTGTAAAGGAGCCGGGTAAGGTTAGCGGGAAGAGCTCCCCCAGACAGGAGATGGACAAGGGGATGAGCAAGGAGGAGTAATGAAAAGTCGAAGGACTTAGCGTAAGGAAAAGTGAGTAGGTCAGAAACATTATATCTCAGTCTGAAAGTTCAGAAGAAGAGGAGTATAACAGTAGTTTGACTCAACAATCAGCTAATATACAGTATAGCATCATAAATCTGTATTCAATATGTAAACGTTGTAATAAGAACAAACCGCTAACAAAAAAGAGAATAGGGAACTAAAACCCAAACCATTTTTATGTATCATAATTACCCATAACATAATAAAATAAGCTATAGTCTGCTAAATGGGGTTGGAGATAATGACAAGGGTTCGGATAAATATAAGAGAGATCTCACTCTAATGGGCTCAAATCGTAAGACTCTAGCTAGGGTCTATATTGAGAGTAGTAGGGTTATTAAAATCTGGTAATATAAATATATAAACAAAGGTTCAATGTCTCTCTGAGACTATATAGAGTAACTTAGTGTGGGGGGCGTTATAGGTCTAGGTTATTATAGGAAAAGTGGGGACGAAGAGCTATCTAACTGTGCTTACATTAATCATAAACTTGCCTGCCAACATCTGAGGTTCCAATGAGTATGAACCCAGAATTCCCTTAATAAATAGAAGCAATGTGGGTAAACGCCCTGTAAAGGGCAAAGCTCAAATGACAAGTATATTGGCAGTTAGTATGAGTTGAAAGTTCTGGTCAATCCTACAGACATATTAAATGCGGAATAATTGAGCTGTCATTATGATGAGGAAAAGAAAAGTACCCTATGTAAGCTCAAAACATAGTTGAGGACTGGAGATCAGGGACTCTCATCAATTGCCCTAAAAATCTTCCACGGGCTTAGTGAATAAGAAAGAGCAAAAAAAATGAAAAAAGGGTAAGATAAGTACCCGTATGTGTGCTTGATTAATATGTCCAGGAAGATTAATCAGCCCTGAGACAGGATATCCAATGCAATGTTAAAGGAGGTTCTTGAGTTCTGGAGTGTCTTTTCTTTTGGTTTGCGATGAAGGTCTCTTGGGAAGGGGTTGCCAATCTGGAGCCGAAACATTAAGGTTCCCCCCTTGTTCGGGAGATTCAAGGTTCTGGTCTGGAGCTTGAGTAAGTCCCAGAGATTGGAGAATCTTCATCCCCTGGTCTGGCGAGGTAATTACATAGGTGCGGGCCTCATGTTAGAAAAAAATCTTGACAGGGAAGCCCCACCTATATTTAAGGTTAAGGCGACGCAAGTTCTGAGTGAAGAGTTGGAATGTCCGTCTCTTTGCAAGTGTATATGGTGATAGGTCTGGGAAGATTTGGACTGAATCATATGGCTCTTTGAGATTTTTCTTTGCAAATGAGACTCTAAGAAACCTCTCCTTGAAGGTAAAATAATGTAGCCTGAGAATAACATCTCTTGGTGCATCAGAGGGTGAAGTCCGTGGGCGGAGAGCTCTATGGGCTCTGTCTATAACAGATTCTTGTTCCGTGATGGGTCCAAGTAACTCTCCAAAGAGACAAGAGAGATATTTAAGTAGATCAGCTGGGCTAACGTCCTCAGAAATGCCTCTAATCCGCAAGTTGTTTCTACGTGACCTATCTTCCATATCAGCTAATTTAGCTTCTAGGTCTGAGATCTGCTCAGCAAGGTTCTGGGAGTATGAGAGAAGATTGGTGTGATCTATGTTCAGATCTTCGTGCTTTCGTTCGA
The DNA here is from genome assembly GCF_027579735.1 of Bombina bombina. Classification (NCBI taxonomy): domain Eukaryota; kingdom Metazoa; phylum Chordata; class Amphibia; order Anura; family Bombinatoridae; genus Bombina; species Bombina bombina. The sequence continues at coordinate 194,655,952 of NC_069500.1, forward strand.
GAGCTCCTGTATGCTCTCCAAGAGAGGCTGTGTCCCTTTTCAGCTCACTTACAGATTGTCTTAGGTCTTACTTTGAGAGATGAGTAGTGGGTATCCATCTTCTCTGAGAGAGCTTTGATGGAGTCTAATACAGCAGACTGTGGAATACTTTGCCACTCTTTAGAGAGGTTAGGAGATTTAGAGGGTGCATTATATGTTGTGGTATCATCTCTGGAATCATCTGCTGATCCCTCTGGGTCTGAAGTGATTTTACTATGAAAGTGGTCGTTCAGGGTTCTTTTAGGGTTTACCTGGTGCTTCATTTTTTTCCTCATGTTGAGGGCCATAGTAGCTAATGGATGCAGGGTCTCAGGAGTACCTTGATGGATGAGAGTAATAGAAGAGTCAAAGGGAAGGAGTCCGCTTTGACTGTGAGTGAGTCTGGGGAGGGAAATCACCCTGCTCCCTTACAAAGTTGTTTATTTTAATTTTGAATCTAACAGGAAGTGCACCCGGACCATAAAGTCTGATTTCTAACTGGCTGATAAGCAGATCTCCCACTGCTTTATTTCTCTCAGTACAGGAACACCAGTTTTAAAAAACAAATTAAAATTTAATCTATTTCTCAACCTTAGAATGGAACTGACATTACCTAGGCACAGTGCCACATGTAGATGCAAGAAAAAGAGGTAGCAATAGCACTACACATGTAAAATGGGGTTGCTCGGTGTGGTTTAAATATAAGTATACCTTGTGAGCTAGAGTGCTTGTGCACATAAACAATTTGCAAAGTTAAGTCAGAAACCAAAGGGATTTTGACTAGAGAGAATGTACTTATATAGCACTTTTAACACCCCTTAAATGAAAGACATCATTTTTGAGGAGAAAGCAAAAGATGGAATTATACATTGAAACATAACTTTTATTGTTGAAATACTTTTATAACCATTACTGATATATATTGAAAAATAATCAATACAACCTAAGAATACGGCCCGGGTACACGTGCGAACACATATTTACTCTTTTGTGATGTTATTATCAGCAGATTGTCCCAGCATTGCATTAGCTAGCAAACCAGTCGATTTGTGTAATAATACCAAACATTAAGACTGTGTATTATTGTTGTACTATCTGTGGATAATAATAGAGCACACACATATGAGTAATATAAAGTCCCAGTGAGGAACTAGTAGGAAAATTAAAATTTTTTGTTTTCTCCTCAAGAATGATGCCTTCCATTTAAGGGGTGTTAGGAGTGCTATACAAGTACATTCTCTCTAGTCAAAATCCCTTTGGTTTTTTACTTAACTTTGCAAAGTGCCACATGTAGAATTACACTGCTGGGATGAATGCAAAAAAATAATGCTCTGTAGTTAAGCAGAGGGCCCTGTGCAGAGAGATACTTTTTTTTGCTTAGGGGAGTCACAGTTATCTCCTATCAGATAAAGCTTCTGACAGCAGCATTAAAGGGACACTGAACCCAACATTTTTTTTGTGAGTCAGATAGAGCATGCAATTTTAGGCAACATTCTAATTTACTCCTATTATCAAATTTTCTTCATTCTCTTGGTATGTTTATTTGAAAAGCAAGAATGTAAGTTTAAATGCTGGCCCATTTTTGGTGAACAACCTGGGTTGTCCTTGCTGATAAACAATAAACAAGTGCTGTCCATGGTCTGAACCAAACATTTGCTGGCTCCTTAGCTTAGATGCCTTCTTTTTCAAATAAAGATAGCACGAGAATGAAAAAAATTGATAATAGGAGTAAATAAGAAAAATTGCGTTTAGTGTCCCTTTAATCTTCAGTATTGCAATACTCACAAAGACACCAGTCTCAGGCCTAGATTTGGAGTTTTGTCGGTAACGACCCGAAAAACTAACGCCGGCTTTTTTCTGGCCGCACCATAAAAATAACTCTGGTATCGAGAGTCCACATAAAGGCTGCGTTAGGCTCCAAAAAAGGAGCGTAGAGCATTTTTAACGCAGCTTCAACTCTCAATACCAGAGTTGCTTATGGACGCGGCCAGCCTCAAAAACGTGCTCGTGCACGATTCTCCCATAGGAAACAATGGGGCTGTTTGAGCTGAAAAAAAACCTAACATCTGCAAAAAAGCCGCGTTCAGTTCCTAACGCAGCCCCATTGTTTGCTATGCGGTAACCCTTCCTACGTCTGCACTTAAGACTCTAACATGTACCCCGAGTCTAAACACCCCTAACCTTACGCTTATTAACCCCTAATCTGCCGCCCCGCTATCGCTGACCCCTGCATATTATTTTTAACCCCTAATCTGCCGCTCCGTAAACCGCCTCTACTTACATTATCCCTATGTACCCTTAATCTGGTTCCCTAACATCGCCGACCCCTATATTATATTTATTAACCCCTAATCTGCCCCCCACAACGTCGCCTCCACCTGCCTACACTTATTAACCCCTAATCTGCCGAGCGGACCTGAGCGCTACTATAATAAAGTTATTAACCCATAATCCGCCTCACTAACCCTATAATAAATAGTATTAACCCCTAATCTGCCCTCCCTAACATCGCCGACACCTAACTTCAATTATTAACCCCTAATCTGCCGACCGGAGCTCACCGCTATTCTAATAATAGGATTAACCCCTAAAGCTAAGTCTAACCCTAACACTAACACCCCCCTAAGTTAAATATAATTTAAATCTAACGAAATAAATTAACTCTTATTAAATAAATTATTCCTATTTAAAGCTAAATACTTACCTGTAAAATAAATCCTAATATAGCTACAATATAAATTATAATTATATTGTAGCTATTTTAGGATTAATATTTATTTTACAGGTAACTTTGTATTTATTTTAACCAGGTACAATAGCTATTAAATAGTTAAGAACTATTTAATAGCTAAAATAGTTAAAATAATTACAAATTTACCTGTAAAATAAATCCTAACCTAAGTTACAATTAAAACTAACACTATACTATCAATAAATTAATTAAAAAAAATACCTACAATTACCTACAATTAACCTAACACTACACTATCAATACATTAATTAAATAAACTACCTACAATTAACCTAACACTACACTATCAATAAATTAATTAAATACAATTCCCACAAATAAATAAACTTGCTAAAGTACAAAAAATAAAAAAGAACTAAGTTACAAAAAATAAAAAAATATCTACAAACATAAGAAAAATATTACAACAAATTTAAACTAATTACACCTACTCTAAGCCCCCTAATAAAACAACAAAGCCCCCAAAATAAAAAATGCCCTACCCTATTCTAAATTACTAAAGTTAAAAGCTCTTTTACCTTACCAGCCCTGAACAGGGCCCTTTGCGGGGCATGCCCCAAGTAGTTCAGCTCTTTTGCCTGTAAAAAAAAAACATACAATACTCCCCCCCAACATTACAACCCACCACCCACATACCCCTAATCTAACCCAAACCCCCCTTAAATAAACCTAACACTAAGCGCCTGAAGATCATCCTACCTTGTCTTCACCTCACCAGGTATCACCGATCCGTCCTGGCTCCAAAATCTTCATCCAACCCAAGCGGGGGTTGGCGATCCATCATCCGGTGTTCCGATCAGCCAATAGAATGCAAGCTCAATCTGATTGGCTGATTGGATCAGCCAATCGGATTGAACTTGATTCTGATTGGCTGATTCCATCAGCCAATCAGAATATTCCTACCTTAATTCCGATTGGCTGATAGAATCCTATCAGCCAATCGGAATTCGAGGGACGCCATCTTGGATGACGTCCCTTAAAGGAACCGTCATTCTGCAGTTGGACGTCGCCGGAAGAAGATGGGTCCGCGGTGGAGGTCTTCAGGATGGAGCCGGTCGTCATCGGATGAAGATAGAAGATGCCGCTTGGATCAAGATGGTTGCCGGTCCGGATCGCCTCTTCTTCCCGGATAGGATGAAGACTTTGGAGCCTCTTCTGGACCTCTTCAGGCACCAGATGATGGATCGCCAACCGCCGCTTGGGTTGGATGAAGATTTTGGAGCCAGGACGGATCGGTGATACCTGGTGAGGTGAAGACAAGGTAGGATGATCTTCAGGGGCTTAGTGTTAGGTTTATTTAAGGGGGTTTGGGTTAGATTAGGGGTATGTGGGTGGTGGGTTGTAATGTTGGGGGGGGGTATTGTATGTTTTTTTTTTACAGGCAAAAGAGCTGAACTTCTTGGGGCATGCCCCGCAAAGGGCCCTGTTCAGGGCTGGTAAGGTAAAAGAGCTTTTAACTTTAGTAATTTAGAATAGGGTAGGGCATTTTTTATTTTGGGGGGCTTTGTTGTTTTATTAGGGGGCTTAGAGTAGGTGTAATTAGTTTAAAATTGTTGTAATATTTTTCTTATGTTTGTAGATATTTTTTTATTTTTTGTAACTTAGTTCTTTTTTATTTTTTGTACTTTAGCAAGTTTATTTATTTGTATTTATTTGTAGGAATTGTATTTAATTAATGTATTGATAGTGTAGTGTTAGGTTAATTGTAGGTAGTTTATTTAATTAATGTATTGATAGTGTAGTGTTAGGTTAATTGTAGGTAATTGTAGGTATTTTATTTAATTAATTTATTGATAGTATAGTGTTAGTTTTAATTGTAACTTAGGTTAGGATTTATTTTACAGGTACATTTGTAATTATTTTAACTATTTTAGCTATTAAATAGTTCTTAACTATTTAATAGCTATTGTACCTGGTTAAAATAAATACAAAGTTACCTGTAAAATAAATATTAATCCTAAAATAGCTACAATATAATTATAATTTATATTGTAGATATATTAGGATTTATTTTACAGGTAAGTATTTAGCTTTAAATAGGAATAATTTATTTAATAAGAGTTAATTTATTTCGTTAGATTTAAATTATATTTAACTTAGGGGGGTGTTAGTGTTAGGGTTAGACTTAGCTTTAGGGGTTAATCCATTTATTAGAATAGCGGTGAGCTCCGGTCGGCAGCTTAGGGGTTAATAATTGAAGTTAGGTGTCGGCGATGTTAGGGAGGGCAGATTAGGGGTTAATACTATTTATTATAGGGTTAGTGAGGCGGATTATGGGTTAATAACTTTATTATAGTAGCGCTCAGGTCCGCTCGGCAGATTAGGGGTTAATAAGTGTAGGCAGGTGGAGGCGACGTTGTGGGGGGCAGATTAGGGGTTAATAAATATAATATAGGGGTCGGCGGTGTTAGGGGCAGCAGATTAGGGGTACATAAGGATAACGTAGGTGGCGGCACTTTGCGGTCGGCAGATTAGGGGTTAATAAGAGTAGGCAGGTGGAGGCGACGTTGTGGGGGGCAGATTAGGGGTTAATAAATATAATATAGGGGTCGGCGGTGTTAGGGGCAGCAGATTAGGGGTACATAAGGATAACGTAGGTGGCGGTCGGCAGATTAGGGGTTAAAAAAATTTATTCGAGTGTCGGCGATGTGGGGGGACCTCGGTTTAGGGGTACATAGGTAGTTTATGGGTGTTAGTGTACTTTAGAGTACAGTAGTTAAGAGCCTTATAAACCGGCGTTAGCCCAGAAAGCTCTTAACTACTGACTATTTTCCTGCAGCTGGAGTTTTGTCGTTAGATGTCTAACGCTCACTTCAGAAACGACTCTAAATACCGGAGTTAGAAAGATCCCATTGAAAAGATAGGATACGCAATTGACGTAAGGGGATCTGCGGTATGGAAAAGTCGCGGCTGAAAAGTGAGCGTTAGACCCTATTTTGAGTGACTCCAAATACCGGCAGTAGCCTAAAACCAGCGTTAGGAGCCTCTAACGCTGGTTTTCACGGCTAACGCCAAACTCTAAATCTAGGCCTCAGTTTTTAAAGGGACAATAAAGTCAAAATTAAAGTTTAATGATTCAGATAGAGCATGCAAGTTTTAAAAAAATCTAATTTACTTCTATTAAACAAATATAATTTCTCTCACACCTTAATCTAATTGCAAGTATGGCAGCTACAAGCAGCATTCTGCAAATTTTCGGAGCTGGATTTATGCTTGTGAAAGTGCAACACGCTGAGATCTGGAATTGCACAGATATTAGTATATTGCACTTTCACAAGAAGAAATCCGGCTCTGAAAATTGCTGGATGCAGCTTGCAGCCACTATCAGCATTGTGAGCATGAGAATTGTGAGAGCTTCAGACATACCCTGGGAACTCCCCTGTCCAACCCAGGGAACTCCCCTGTCCAGGGCCGCCACTAGAAATTTTGTGGCCCCTGACTAAGCCAGTGGTCAGGCCCCCCCCCTCCACTCATATTTTGACCCTACACTAACCTAACATTTTTAAGCTACACATGCTAACTGGGATTGCAAGATTTTTTTTTAAAAAATGGATAGCACAGACACAGCTAAACTTTTTTTTAACATAAAAGCAAATCTGAATCAAATTACTAACACAAAACCTTTTTGCGTGAGCTTTTGAAGATTTTTTTTTAAGCATTTCATTACTCTTTACATCCACCAAAGACCAAATGCCTGTATTATGAGTATTTTTTCTATATATTTAGTTCAACACTTACCTAGAAATATATATGGGACACACACACACAGAGGCAGGGACACACAAACACACATACACAGGCAGGGAGACACTCACACACAGGCAGGGAGACATACACAGGCAGGGAGACACACACACACAGAGGCAGGGAGACACACACACAAGCAGGGAGACACACACATACATAGGCAGGGAGACACACACACAGACAGACAGGGAGACACACACACAGACAGGGAGACACACACACACAGGCAGGGAGACACACACACACACACAGGCAGAGAGACACACACAGGCAGGGACACACACAGGCAGGTAGACACACACAGACAGGGAGACACACACACACACAGGCAGGGAGACACACACATACATACACAGGCAGGGAGACACACACATACACAGGCAGGGAGACACACACACATATACACAGGCAGGGAGACACACACATGCATACACAGGCAGGGAGACACACACATGCATACACAGGCTGGGAGACACACACATACACAGGCAGGGAGACACACACATACACAGGCTGGGAGACACACACAGGCAGAGAGACACACACACACGCAGACAGGGAGATACACACACAAACACAGGCAGGGACACACACACACAGGCAGGGACACAGAGGCAGGGAGACACACACAGAGTGGCAGGGACACACATACACACTGGTAAAAAAAAACTCTTATTTAAGTGAAAAAGATTTGCTATATATTTAGTTCAACACATACTTAGAAATATATATGGGACACACACACACACACATAGAGGCAAGGAGATATACACACACAAAAAGGCAGGGACACACACATACACAGGCAGGGAGACACACACATACACAGGCAGAGAGACACACACACAGACAGGGAGACATACACAGGCAGGGAGACACACACACACAGGCAAGGAGACACACACAAAGGCAGGGAGACACACACACATACACAGGCAGGGAGACACTCATACACAGGCAGGGAGACACACACATACACAGGCAGGGAGACACACACACATACACAGGCAGGGAGACACACACACACTTACACAGGCTGGGAGACACACATATACACAGGCAGGGAGACACACACACACACACACACACACAGGCAAGGAGACAAAAACACACACACACAGGCAGGGACACACACACAGAGGCAGGGAGACACACACAGAGGGGCAGGGACACACACACACACAGGCAAGGAGACACACACAGAGGCAGGGAGACACACACACAGAGTGGCAGGGACACACACACACACATACACACAGGCAAAAAAACTCTTGTTTAAGTGAGAAAGATTTGCATGTCCTCTCTTATCACATAAATCTCTACTACTTTATTATAGAGAACATGCCAAGTAACATTAATAGCTACTGGCTTAGTTTCACAAGCGATGCTGTTGGCTCTCAAAGATTAATAATAATTAATAATAATAATAATAAAAAAGAATAGCTTATTAAATAATAGCTTGGGTTGGGATACACAAATTTGTTCATACAAATACAAAACACAAATTAAAGGGACAGTCTACTCCTGAATTTTGATTAGACTGCCCCTTTAATTTATACTTAGTTTATTTGTATTTTAAAAGTAGTGTTAATTTTTTTAATATTTAATAGTAACTTTAGTATTTAGTAAATTAGGTAATTTTAGTTTATTTAGGGGGGTTAGGTTAGGGAGGGTTAGGTTAGGGGTTAGGTTTATTGCATTGTGGGCTATGGCCGTTTAGGGGGTTAATACTTGAATAGGTTTATTGCGTTGTGGGCACACACAGGCAGGGAGACACACACACAGACAGGGAGACACACATACACACACACATACACAGGCAGGGAGACACACACACACATACACAGGCAGGGAGACACACACACACTTACACAGGCTGGGAGACACACACATACACAGGCAGGGAGACACACACACAGGCAGGGAGATACACACACATACACAGGCAATGAGACAAAAACACAGGCAAGGAGACAAACACACACACAGGCAGGGACACACACAAACAGGGGCACACACACAGAGGCAGGGAGATACACACAGAGTTGCAGGGACACACACACACACACAGGCAAGGAGACACACACACACAGGCAGGGACACACACACACACAGGCAGGGAGACACACACAGAGTGGCAGGGACACACACACACACACACATACACACAGGCAAAAAAACCTCTTGTTTAAGTGAGAAAGATTTGCATGTCCTCTCTTATCACATAAATCTCTACTACTTTATTATAGAGAACATGCCAAGTAACATTAATAGCTACTGGCTTAGTTTCATAAGCAATGCTGTTGGCTCTCAAAGAATAATAATAATTAATAATAAAAAAAAAGAATAGCTTATGAAATAATAGCTTGGGTTGGGATACACAAATTTGTTCATACAAATACAAAACACAGCTATCTATAATAAATATATATATATATATATATATATATATATATATATATATATATATATATATATATATATATATATATATAGTAAATGAATAGTCCATAGGGTGCACTCGCCGTTACAAAGTGATTTATTAAAGAGTTAACGTTTTTGGGGAGTAACCCCCGTCCTCAGACTCTAGTGAACAAACACAGAGTCTGAAGACGGGGGTTACTCCACGAAAACGTTAACTCTTTAATAAATCACTTTGTAACGGCGAGTGCACCCTATGGACTATTCATTTACTATCACTTATTCTTTGTTGCACCCTGGCATTATGGATTGAAATTTGAACAGTGAGTGCTTTTACCACTTGCATTTTATATATATATATATATATATATATATATATATATATATCAATTCTCACAGCATATCCTGGACATAGGGGCCTATCTATCAAGCTCCGAAAGGAGCTTGACGGCCCGTGTTTCGGGCGAGTCTTCAGACAGGAATCACCAGGAATCACCAGAAATCAACCCAATCGAGTATGATCGGGTTGATTGACACCCCCCTGCTGACGGCCAATTGGCCGCGAGTCTGCAGGGGGCGTTGCACAAGCAGCTCTTGTGAGCTGCTGGTGCAATGCTGAATACGGAGAGCGTATTGCTCTCCGCATTCAGTGAGGTCTTGCGGACCTAATCCGCACTGTCGGATAAGGTCTGCAAGACCTTTCTTAAATAGGGGCCATAGTCTCCAGTCCTAGTATATTTTATTTGTTTTATAAAAAAATTAAAAAAAACTCTGTAGCTTAATATAGTGTGCACCACATGGGAAATCTCCTCAGTTTGTTAGAGATCCAGTGTGGCAGCCTGCCCTGCCAGAGTTTAACAAGCCACAGCAGGGAAAGACAAAAGGCAGGAAAACAGGGCAAAACATCCTGCACAGTATAACATACTTGTTAGGGAGTGGTTAAAGGGAGGAATCACAAGCAGTGCAGGGCTTTCTAAAATCGGCAATAGCCAATAGTACAGAGTATAGTCCTGAAAGTGTTAGAATTTTACTGGCACTGCTCATACTTCCTCATCTGAATGTGGGGCTGGCAAACGGGAGCAAAGTGATTAGAAGCCAAAAGACCTATCTGTGAAGAATGTACAGTGTGATTAGCCACAGTCTAATGGCAGCTTAAAAAAGGTGAGTAAAATAACTGCACTTACCCCAGCTTTTGCATAGAGTGGCTAAAGTCTGTGCCAATTTTTTTTTTACTCACTTTTTAAGCTGCTATTAGAGTGTGGCTAATCACACTGTACATTCCCCACAGATAGATCTTTGGCTGCCCCTGAATTACTGAGCACAGTCCCTCCCCTTCTTACGGACTGAATGCAAGTGTTTTCCCTGGATTTCTGTGTCAGTCACACTCCCAATCTGCTACTGCCAGATGCTGCTCCAGAACTCTGTGCACCCATTTTCTGGGAGAGGTTACACCTACACACACAACTCCTTCCCATTCCCATGTGATGATGCTTTTGTTTGTGAGCAGAGGGATGGGGCAAAAAGTAATAGCACAGTTTCTGCAGGCTGCTCTGCTCACCTCAACTCTCCTATTAAAATCTTTAACACGGGCAAACGCTAGTCTGGCCTTGAGTCCAGCTTCCTCTCAAACTTTACAAGCACCCCTAAGCCTAAATAATATAATAGTAATGGGGCCAGGCTGGCCTTTACCTACCTTTAGCCAATTTGTGGTGCATCAGCCAGCAGTAAACAAGCATCCCTCCTCCTGACAGACTCCCTCCAGTTTGGTGTAAGTATCGTGTACTATATTTCTCTTGCCCCTTATATAGAGTGTCCGCCCCCTCACCAATCAAGTGCCTGGCCCTGCTTTAAATGAATGAGTGAGTCTGCAGCAGTGGAGATTGGTTAGGTTGGGCCCGGTTGGGTGGGAGTGTGTCTGATTATATCATCTTGATGCAGCAGCCGGGCCCTGTTTAAAAAAGTCTTGCAAATGTTTTAAAAAAGCAGGAATAACTTGTCCAGACAACCCAAATTAACTACCATCATAGCCAGCAACAGCTGTTTGTCAGTCAGGGCCAGGCGGGCCATTCTGGTCCCGGGCCCCTGAATGTAGTCACCCCTGTCACCCCCTGATGGTGGCCCTGACCCTGTCCTACCACTTTCTGAAGCTGTCAGTTTTATTTTTGCAATAGAGCAAATACAAAGTGCAATGTAATTTGTAAAAGATACAAAGAAATATACAAAGAATGATCTTAATTTATGAAACATAATAATAATTTGTAAAATCCCTGTCGCATCTATATATATTAAAATACAAAAGAGAAAGTGCGAAATTTAATTTAATAATACTGAAAGGACCCAATCTGAAGTGTAAAGTAATAAAAAATGCAAAGCACAAAGTAAAGTGTAACAAAACTCTCATGTCGTGAATGCTGTATTGCATTGTGCTTGTCTCTCCTTCATATATAGAAATGCCGGGAACACCCTTTATTGACATATAGCAAAGTTTGCCTGTCTAGAATTTTGTGAGAAATTTTTCAGTGCTGGTGGGTCATTTAAGATAATCTTATCTGAGAGGAAACCTTTATGTGAGGCATTTCTCGTCTTCCAGGTTCTGCTGTTTTTCTTATAGTACAGTGGGTATTGAAATAAAAAAAAAAAACTTGAAAATAATCACATTTTGTTGCTTTGCAGCCTGAAATAAAGACACACAGTTTTTGTTTATCCAGTTGTAATTACTCAGTGCAACTTATAACATCTAAGTGAAAGATATAACACCAACATGTAACAATGACAATTCAAAAACAGAATTACTGAGTTGGAAAAAGGATCACCCCTCCTAAAATTACTTGTAAACTAAATCATGTGTAGCTAATCACCTTCTCAACGACACACACAAAGACATTTGAACTTCAACTGTGATCAGCTGTGGGCATATTGATTAGCTCAGCATGAAAATAGCTTTTCTGGAGCATCTCAGTCCCTGGTAGTGCAACTGAAGCGAACAATCAACTATGGGTGGCAAGACACTGTCAAAAGATCTCCAAGATAAAGTTGTGAACATGCACATGTCAGGAGATGGATACAAGAAAATATCAAAGGCTGTATCAATGCCTAGAAGCACAGTGAAGTCTTTTATTAAGAAGTAGAAGGTATTTGGTACAACACAGACACTCTCTGGACCAGGACATTGCTCCAAACTGGATGAAAGAGTCAGGAGGAAACTGGTCAGAGAGGCTACCAAGAAGCCCACAGCAACTCTGAAGCAGTTGTAGGAATTGTTGACAAAGATTGGTCATTGTGTGCATGTGACAACAATATCACAAATTCTCCACAAATGTGGCTTGTATTTGAGGATTGCAAGAAAAAAGCCACTCCTCAAGACAGGCCACATGCAGTCATGACTGAGCTCTACCATAACACACCTAGGAGATTCTGAGGCCACATGGAAAAAGGTAGATACTGTATGTCTGAAGGAAATCCAATACAGCTCACCATCCAAATAACAGCATACCTACAGTAAATCATGGAGGTGGTAATATCCTGTTATGGTGGTGTTTCTCTGCAGCAGGTACTGGAGCATTTTCAGGATAGGCAAAATACAGTCAAATTCTTGAGGAAAATCTGCTGCCCTCTGCCAGGAAGTTGTCAATTGTCAAGAAAGTTTACCTTACAAGATGACAATGGACCCAAAGCACACAGCAAAAATGACCACACAGTAGTTGAAGGAGAAAAAGGTGAATCTCCTTGCATGGCTTAGTCAAACCCCATTGAATATATGTGGTATGACTTGAAGACACCAGTCCACAAACGGTCACCATCAAATGTAACAGAACTGGAGCAGTTCTGCAAAGAAGAGTGGGCAAATTTTGCACAGTCTAGATGTGCAAAGTTAGTAGAGACATATCCCAACAGACTAAAGGCTGTAATTAAAGCAAAAGGTGGTTCAACAAAATACTGACACAAGGGGGTGATCCTTTTACCAACTCAGTGATTCTGTTTTTGAATGGTCTTTATTTTTGTTGGTGTTATATCTTTCACTTGAATGTTATAAGATGCACTGAGTAATTACAACTGGATAAACAAAAACTGTGTCTGTCTTAATTTTAGGCTGCAAAGCAACAAAATGTAATTATTTTCAAGGGGGTGATTATTTTTAATACCCACTGTATACACTGAGTTCAGCAACAGAGAAGTCTACACTATAATCTCTCTCCATCAGGCCCTCAGTTTTATTTCTCAAAATTAATTGCAACCAATGGTATAAGTTCAAGAAAGCATTTTATGTTAAACATATTCAAATACGTTTACATTTTTAAACACAATTCAAGACTGACATATACTAAAAAGCTTGAAAATGTTAAGTACTTCAGTTCAAAAATTCTTGACTGAGCTGTTTAGATAAAAAGTACTGATATTTTTAAAAATGGCCACCAGACTATTTTAAAACAAAGGTACGGGAAATTCTACCATACCAATCTTCATGAAAGCAGTTGTCTAAAACCACCAGTGCCAGTTCTAACTGTACAAGGAAGGCAAGTTTTAGTTGCAAAGAATAAAAGACCTGAAAAGTAAACTGAAATGTGTAGAGCTTGATGTTCTACACTGTCCTCATGAGAGTTGTCTGTAAGCAGTTGCGTATATATCTTATTAACAAATTTAGTCATGAAAATCCAATTCACACACTATCAACTGGCAAAATATATATACCTGCAAGCATTTATACAATACACTTATCCATTTGCTCTTTAAAACAAGATAATTAAAAATAAAGAAAACGTTTTTGTGGTTTCGGAGCATATAAGAACTACACTAGGAACACAGATTATTTCATTGGAACATTGACACGTGTTTGCACTATACTGGGTGTGTAAATAACGCAAAAAAATTTGTGTTATCGCACTTTTCATAGCGCTGCCATTACAAGTTACTGAAAAACCTTCTCTTGTTGTGTGGTATGGTGCGATAAGCTCCATACAGCACAAAACCCAAGGCCTGAGTTTACATGCTCGTGCACGCTTTCCCCCATAGACATCAATGGAGAGAAAGTGTTAGAAAAAAACGAACTCTTGCGATCGCGGAATGGCGATCTCCGTAACGCAACCCCATTGATGTCTATGGGGAAAAGAAAGTTGGATCAGCCAATAGGATTGAAGCTCAATCAGCCAATATGATTTTTCCCCTTTAATTCCGATTGGCTGATAGAATTCTATCAGCCAATCAGAATTCAAGGGACGCCATCTTGAATGACGTCCCTTAAAGGAACCTTCATTCTTCAGTCGCCGTGGAAAGAAGAGGATGCTCCACGCTGGATGTCTTGAAGATGGAGCCACTCCACAGCGGATGGATGAAGATAGATGATGCCGTCTGGATGAAGACTTCTGTCGGCTTGGATTAAGACTTCGGCCCGTTTGGATGAAAACTTCTCCCGGCTTCGTTGAGGACTTTTTGCCGCTTGGATGAAGACTTCTGCTGCTTCGTTGAGGATGGATGTCGGGTCTTCAAAAACTGTAAGTGGATCTTCCGGGGTTAGTGTTAGTTTTTTTTTTTAAGGGTTTATTGGGTGTGTTTTATTTTTAGATTAGGGTTTTGTCAGGATAGGTAAAGTCCAGGGTTAGACCCAAATGCTAGAATGAGGTTAAAAACACCCTGACCCTGCGACAGCTGTAGTATAACCTGTAGTAGGACCTGACCCTGCGACAGCTGTAGTATAATATATACTCACAGTAATAGACTGGAAGATGACACAGCAGGGTCAGGAGAAGAATCTTCGTGTAGAAAGGGTTAATCAATAGAGTAATCAGGCAAGCAATGTCCAGCAACGTGTAATCAGGCAGGTAATGGTTAACCAATAGAATAGTCAGGCAAGCAATATCCAGTAACATGTAATCAGGCAGATAGGGGTTAACCAATAGAGTAGTCAGGTAAGCAGTGTCCAGCCACGTGTTATCAGGCAGGTAGGGGTTAACCAATAGAGTAGTCAGGTAAGCAGTGTCCAGCAACGTGTTATCAGGCAGGTAGAGGTTAACCAATAGAGTAGTCAGGTAAGCAGTGTCCAGCAACGTGTTATCAGGCAGGTAGGGGTTAACCAATAGAGTAGTCAGGTAAGCAGTGTCCAGCAACGTGTTATCAGGCAGGTAGGGGTTAACCAATAGAGTAATCAGGTAAGCAATGTCCAGCAACGTGTTATCAGGCAGGTAGGGGTTAACCAATAGAGTAGTCAGGTAAGCAGTGTCCAGCAACGTGTTATCAGGCAGGTAGGGGTTAACCAATAGAGTAGTCAGGTAAGCAGTGTCCAGCAACGTGTTATCAGGCAGGTAGGGGATAAGGGTTCAGAATAAACAGGCACAGATTCAGGAATAAATTTGTACTCACAAAAGCCCGCGAGTAAAACAAACAGGCACCGATGAGAGGAGACGCCGGAATAAGAAGGCCTCCTGACGTCATCGGAAGGGCCGACAGGAACAGGGTTGCTAGGCAACCAATGAAAGCGCTACCGCGCTGTAGAAAGAAGCGATCAGCAGCTGAGCGATCGCGACAGTGCCCCCACCTCAAGGGCCCCTCCGGGGAACCCGAACAGGCTTCGAAGGATTCTGGGCGTGGAACCGTTTGATCAAAGCAGAGGCACGGACATGAGAAGCAGGTTCCCAAGAACGTTCAGTGATGGGATATCCCTTCCAATGGACCAAATAGTACAGACGGTTACCCCGTAATCTGGAATCAAGAATTTGACTGATCTCAAATTCTGAAGTACCATCCACAAGGAACGGAGAGGGAACTCTACATTTGGTGGAAAACCGGTTAGAGACTGCTGGTTTAAGAAGAGATACGTGAAAGACAGGGTGAATCTTCAAGTTGTCTGGTAAAGCCACCCTGTAGGCAGTAGAACATACCTTGGAAACAATCCTGAATGGTCCGATGTATTTGGGACCCAATATAGCACAGGGTTGTTTGAGTTGGATGAATCTGGTGGAAATCCAAACCTTGTCTCCAGTCCGAAAAGAGGGCGCCTTCCGGCGTCTGCGATCAGCAAATCGTTTATACTTTTGAGTAGAGAGAAGAAGGATTTCCCGAATCTTCTTCCAGTGTTTACAAAGACTTCTCTCTGTACGATCTGCTCCAGGAACTCCAGAACCTCCCGAAGACATAGGAAAAGTTCTAGGTTCGAATCCATAGGCTGCCTTGAAAGGAGAAGTCTGTAAAGAAGAGTTGAAGCGGGAATTGTAAGCAAGTTCTGCTAAAGGAAGAAGTTGAGACCAATTGGAGTGTTGATGATTAACATAGTGCCTGAGATAGGACTCAAGAGATTGATTTACCCGCTCAGTTTGCCCGTTGGACTGAGGATGATGCGCAGTAGAAAGAGATATGGTAACTCCAAACTGTTTGCACAGATATTTCCAAAATCTTGAGACAAACTGAACTCCTCGATCAGAAACGATGTCCAAAGGAAAACCATGTAATCTGGTGATATGGAGAATAAACAATTCAGCGAGTTTCTGGGCCGATGGTAATCCAGTTAATGGAACAAAATGAGCTGCTTTGGAAAACCTGTCTACCACCACCCATATGGTCTTGTTTCCGGCAGAATTAGGAAGATCTGTAATAAAGTCCATGGAAACATGAGACCAGGGATAGTATGGAACAGGCAGAGGTTGTAAGAGACCAAAAGGTAATGATGAGGATTGTTTATTAGAGGTACAGGAATTACAAGCTGCAACATAATCTTTGACATCTTTGCCCATGGAAGGCCACCAGACATGTTGTTTGAGTCTCCACAAAGTATTACGTACTCCTGGATGTCCAGACAGAACATTATCATGAGCCCAACGAAGAGGTTTTAGTCGGTATTCAGTAGGTACAAATAAGATCCCAGGAGGTATGTCATAAGATGAAGGAACAGAAGCTTGAGCAGACTGTAATGCTTGTAGAGGAAACGTAGATAACTGAGCCAGAACTTTAGCAGGGTGAAGAATGGGTTCAGAATCCAGAAACGTAGAATCAGAAGCCAGAAATTGTCTAGATAAGGCGTCTGCTTTCGTATTCTTAGAGCCAGGAATATAAGAGAGGACAAAATTAAATCTGGAGAAGAACAGAGCCCGTCGGGCTTGACGTGAGTTGAGGCGTTTGGTAGTATGAAGATACAGAAGATTTTTATGGTCTGTGAGTATAAGAAATGGTAGAACAGTGCCTTCAAGCAGATGTCTCCATTCTTCCAAAGCCATTTTAATAGCTAACAGTTCTTTGTTTCCAACATCATAATTCAGTTCGGAGGTATTGAACTTCTTGGAGAAAAATCCCACAGGTAGAATCTTGCTAGAAACAGGATTTCGCTGAGATAGTACTGCCCCAGCAGCAATCAGAGAAGCATCCACTTCAAGAATGAATTGAAGAGTCGGAACAGGATGGCAAAGAATGGGAGCCGAAGTAAATGCAGACTTTAGAGATTCAAATGCCTGTAAGGCTGGATCAGACCAATGCTTGCAATCCTGACCCTTTTTAGTAAGAGCAGTAAGGGGTGCCCAGATGTTAGCAAAGTCCTTTATGAACTTACGATAATAATTGGCAAACCCCAGGAATCTTTGAAGAGATTTTAAGGAAGTAGGTCTAGGCCAGTCTAGGATAGCCGACAGTTTGTCAGAATCCATCTTGAATCCAGACGGAGAAATAATGTAACCCAAGAAAGGAATAGATTCTTGATGAAAAGAACACTTTTCAAGCTTGGCAAAAAGAGAATTTTCATGTAATCTCTGGAGTACTAATGTAACATGATGAATGTGATCCTGTACAGTCCGGGAATAAATCAGAATATCATCAAGATAGATAATAACAAATTGATTAAGATAGTCTCTGAAAATTTCATTAACGAAATGTTGGAAAACTGCAGGGGCATTGCATAACCCAAAAGGCATAACTAAATATTTGTAGTGTCCAAACCTAGTGTTGAAGGCAGTTTTCCACTTGTCCCCTTTACGAATTCTGACCAAATTATATGCCCCACGAAGATCCAATTTGGTGAAGATGGAAGCACCCTGGAGACGATCAAATATTTCGGGAATGAGAGGGAGTGGATAACAATTCTTGATTGTAATTTGATTAAGAGCCCGATAATCAATGCAAGGACGAAGACCTCCATCTTTCTTTTCCACAAAGAAGAAACCTGCCCCTACTGGAGAAGAAGAAGGGCGGATAAAACCTCAGGCCAAATTATCCTTGATATATTCCTCAAGTGAAACATTCTCTTGATGAGAAAGTGGGTAAGTTTTACCCTTAGGTAGAGGTGCTCCTGGTAATAAGTCAATGGGACAATCAAAGGTCCGGTGAGGAGGTAATACTTCATCATCTTTTTTGGAAAAGACATCACAGAAAGAATGATATTGTTCAGGCAAAGAATCAGGAACATCCAAAACTGCCACAACAGTACTAGAAGTTTTGGGAGCATTCCGTAAACACTGTGTGAAACAAGAAGATCCCCAAGCAACAAGCTCTCCTTTGGACCAGGAAAAAACTGGATCATGTAGTTGAAGCCAAGGAAGTCCCAAAATGAGGGGAAACTGTGGAGAAGAGATGATGTCAAAGCAAATGGTTTCGGAATGAAGTACTCCTACAGACATGAGAAGAGGAATGGTAGAATATCAAATGAAACCAGAACCTAAAGGTTGACCACTGACAGTAGTGACTTTAATTATTTGGTTCTTGGAAAGCAAAGGAATACGAAAAGCATTGACAAACTCTGAATCCATAAACATTCCTGCAGCTCCAGAGTCGATGAGTGCTTGAGCCTGAAATTTGGTGTTGCCAAAGCGGACAGTAACCGGAACAAACAGCTTGGGATTGAGGGAAGAAAAAGAACTTTGGCTTAACTCAGCCCCTCTTCCTGGAGTTAAGCCCTGGCTTTTATTGGACGAGTTGGACAATCTTTGAACATATTCCCCTTAATACCGCAGTACAGACATAGTCCCAGATTACGCCTTCTGAGACGTTCAGCTTCGGATAATTTAATAGCACCAACCTCCATGGGTTCACTTGACTCAGAGATAGAAGTATTAGGAGTAGGAAGTTTTGGAGAATGAGGCATAGGACGAAAGGGAGATCTGATAAAGGATCTTCTGTTACGGTCACGTTCATGGAGACGCTCAGAGTAACGAGCATTAAGCTTGACACATAGGTTGATAAGATCTTCTAGAGAATCGGGAAGATCCCTATAAACCAATCACAAACGATCACAAAGACCTTTACGAAATGCTGCACGCAGTGTCCCATGATTCCACATAGTTTCAGCAGCTAAAGTCCTGAATTCTATAGCGTATTGTGCTACAGAAAGAGATCCTTGTCTTAAATCTAAAAGTCCTGCTTCAGCCACCGCTGATCTACCAGGTTTATCAAACACAGAAGAAAATATAGATACAAAAGTGTCAATATCCTGGAGCAAAGGATCATCCTTTTCCAACAGTGGAGAAACCCAAGCCAGGGCTTTACCCTTCATAAGAGAAATTAAAAAGGTGATCTTGGAGGAAGAGGAACCAAACATCTGAGGATTATTTCTGAAGTGAAGGCGGCACTGATTAAGAAATCCTCGACAGTCTTCAGGATTGGCGTCATATTTATCCGGTAGGGGAATTCTAGGAATAAATTGTTCTGCAGGTTGTGGCGGATTAAATGCAGGGTTAGAGCTGGCCACAGGAACAACAGGTGTTGCCGAGACTTGAGAAGGAGGAAAAAGATTATGCAAAAGAGCAGTTATTTGATCCAATTTAGAATCCAGGGATTGCAGGTGTGCAGAGTGGGTTCCAAGAAGCTGTCCCTGTAGAGCTACAGCTCTGGATAACTCACCAGGGTCCATTATATGGCCTGTTTGTAATGTCAGGATAGGTAAAGTCCAGAGTTAGACCCAAATGCTAGAATGAGGTTAAAAACACCCTAGCACAGTGAGTATATACCAGGACCTGACCCTGTGACAGCTGTAGTATAATATATACTCACAGTAATAGACTGGAAGATGACACAGCAGGGTCAGGAGAAGAAACTTTGTGTAGAAAGGGTTAATCAATAGAGTAATCAGGCAAGCAATGTCCAGCAACGTGTAATCAGGCAGGTAATGGTTAACCAATAGAATAGTCAGGCAAGCAATATCCAGTAACGTCTAATCAGGCAGATAGGGGTTAACCAATAGAGTAGTCAGGTAAGCAGTGTCCAGCAACATGTTATCAGGCAGGTAGGGGTTAACCAATAGAGTAGTCAGGTAAGCAGTGTCCAGCAACGTGTTATCAGGCAGGTAGAGGTTAACCAATAGAGTAGTCAGGTAAGCAGTGTCCAGCAACGTGTTATCAGGCAGGTAGGGGTTAACCAATAGAGTAGTCAGGTAAGCAGTGTCCAGCAACGTGTTATCAGGCAGGTAGGGGTTAACCAATAGAGTAGTCAGGTAAGCAATGTCCAGCAACGTGTTATCAGGCAGGTAGGGGTTAACCAATAGAGTAGTCAGGTAAGCAGTGTCCAGCAACATGTTATCAGGCAGGTAGGGGTTAACCAATAGAGTAGTCAGGTAAGCAGTGTCCAGCAACGTGTTATCAGGCAGGTAGGGGATAAGGGTTCAAAATAAACAGGCACAGATTCAGGAATAAATTTGTACTCACAAAAGCCCACGAGTAAAACAAACAGGCACCGATGAGAGGAGACGCCGGAATAAGAAGGCCTCCTGACGTCATCGGAAGGGCCGACAGGAACAGGGTTGCTAGGCAACCAATGAAAGCGCTACCGCGCTGTAGAAAGAAGCGATCAGCAGCTGAGCGATCGCGACAGGTTTGAGCAGAAAAAGAGCTAAAAGCCCATCCAAATGTACTTTTCAGGGCAATGGGGAGCTTAGGTTTTTTAGATAGGTTTTTATTTGGAGGATTTGGTTATGTGGGTGGTGGGTTTTACTGTTGGGGGGTTGTTTGTATTTTTTTTTTACAGGTTAAAGAGCTAATTTCAGTGGGGCAATGCCCTTTTAAGAGTTATTGGTAGTTTAGTTTAGGCTAGGGTTTTTTTTATTTTGGGGGGCTTTTTTATTTTGATAGGGCTATTAGATTAGGTGTAATTAGTTTAAATATTTGATAATTTCTTTTTTATTTTGTGTAATTTAGTTGGGGGTTTTGTAATTTAGTTAATTGTATTTAATTAATGTAATTTATTTACATTAATTAAATTATTTGTTTAATTGTAGTGTAAGGTCAAGTGTTAGTGTGACAGGTTAGGTTTTATTTTACAGGTGCATTTGTATTTATTTTAGCTAGGTAGTTAGTAAATAGTTAAAAACTATTTACTAACTAGTCTACCTAGTTAAAATAAATACAAACTTGCCTGTGGAATAAAAATAAAACCTAAGCTAGATCCAATGTAACTATTAGTTATATTGTAGCTAGCTTAGGTTTTATTTCACAGGTAAGTATTTAGTTTTAAATAGGAATTATTTAGTTATTCATAGTAGGTTTTATTTAGATTTATTTTAATTACATTAAAGTTAGGGGGTGTTAGGGTTAGACTTAGGGTTAGGTTTAGGGGTTAATAACTTTAGTTTAGTGGCGGCGATTTTAGGGTCAGCAAATTAGGGGTTAATAACAGTAATGTAGGTTACGGTGATGTTAGGGACACCAGATTAGGGGTTAATAACATTTAACTAGTGTTTGTGATGCGGGAGTACGGCGGTTTAGGCATTAATATATTTATTATAGTGCGGCAATGTCCAGAGCGGCAGATTAGGGGTTTATATTTTTATTATAGTGTTTGCGATGCGGGAGGGCCTCGGTTTAGGGGTTAATAGGTAGTTTATGGGTGTTAGTGTACTTTTTAGCACTTTAGTTATGAGTTTTATGTTACAGCGTTGTAACATAAAACCCATAACTACTGACTTTCAGTTTACGGTATGGATCTTGACGGTATAGGGTGTACCGCTCACTTTTTGGCCTCCCAGGCAGACTCGCAATACCGGCGCAAAGGAAGTCCCATTGAAAAAGGACTTTTTGAAAGCTGTGGTAGTTACGTTGCGTTCCGGCCAAAAAAGTGTGCCATGCAGCCAAACCTGCAAGACTCGTAATACCAGCGGTAGTGAAAAAGAGCCATATCGCTGCTTTTTCACTCATACCGCAAAACTCGTAATCTAGCCATTTGATAATATGCGCTAAATACTGCCCTTACTAAGTTATAAAAACAGAAGTTCAT
The DNA here is from genome assembly GCF_027579735.1 of Bombina bombina. Lineage (NCBI taxonomy): Eukaryota > Metazoa > Chordata > Amphibia > Anura > Bombinatoridae > Bombina > Bombina bombina. Next base: position 194,678,063 of record NC_069500.1, read on the forward strand.
ATCACGGTACAGTCCCCAGTGTCAGTCCTGCTTGTAGCGATGGAGTACGCATCCGCCTCTCTGCTTGCTTTTGCAAGCTTTGAGGGGGACTAGCAAGAATCCCTATGTAAACACTGTGGGGGACTTTAAGAATGCCTGGGACAAGCATAAGGCTGTCCTACGAACTAGATGAGTTTAAACGTTTAGGAAATAACGGGCAGACAAGCTGGGCCTATGGCTCTTATCTGCTGTCAATATCTATGTTTCTATGTATCTATGTTACACAGTTCGTTCTCCTCCTGAAGAACTTTCTCAGCAGCACCGTGAGATACAGATACTCAACTTTATTCCAGCATAGAGGGAACAGAAAAAGACAACGTTTCGGGCTATCTGCCCTTATTCATGTCATAACAGGTAATATCCAAAATGCTCACCATTATACACAATCACAGGTGGTTTAATTAATTTGACCTTTTCATTAACTCCTTTATACTTCTTGCAGAGTTTACTTATATTATATCTCCACCTAGTGGTATCTAGTATATTAACATTTAAAACAAAAACAGAACATTGGGGCAGCGAATATCTATACAAATAAATTCCATTCCATGTCCCTATTCATTCCTTTTGGATACATAGAATCTAATTTATAAATCCAATGTGCTTCTCGCCTCTTAAGATGAAGCTCTCTTTTACCTCCCCTTCTTAAAGGGGCAACATGTTCAATTATCTGAAATCTAAGTTGAGAGACAGAATGACCAGCTTCAACAAAGTGGTGAGCCACTGGGGCTTTCTTATCCTTACGTCTTATTGCTGATTTATGCTGTATCATTCTGTCTCTCACTTTTTGGGTCATCTCGCCCAAATAAATAATCCCACATGGACATTTGATTAAATAAACTGCATAAGTAGTATTGCATGCGTGAAATCCACAGATTTTAAATTTCTGACCTGTAAGGGATGTGTAAATGTATCTCCTTTAATCATACTATTGCAATTTGAACATGATAGACAAGGGAAGCAACCATTCCTCTTGGATGTAATATATCCCGTATTATCTGTTGTATTGCTGCCTACATCAGCCCTCATAACTTTTAAAAACCTCATGTGATGGATGACAATCCCTCAATAAGTGCCAATGTTTCCTCACAATCCCTGAAATACGTTTACTTAGCACATTATACTTAGAAACAAAAGCCATTCTATTCTGTTTTTGTTTACTCCCTTCATTTATTTTGGGTCTCAATACCTCGGTTCTGGGAATTTCATGGACTTTTTTAATAGTTTTGTGAATATTAGATTTAGGGTAACCCCTTACAATAAACTTATTACCCATCTCACTTAATCTGGTTTTAATCAAAGAGTCATCTTGTACAATGCGTCTCACTCTCAATAATTGGTTATATGGAAGGGACTTAAGTAGGGTCTCTGGATGTGCGATAGTAAAGTGCAGCAAACTGTTGTAATTTGTCTCTTTAGTATATAAATCTGTTTTTAAAACATTACCTTCCTTATATACTAGAGTATTAAAAAAACGGGACAGATATTTCACTATGTGTCAATGTGAACTTAATGTGGGATGTAGCAGCATTAAGGGTAGATACACATTTCTCTAGGGATCCAATGTCACCCCACCACATGCCAAAAATGTCATCTATGTAACGCCACCATGTGGCGCCACATAGTAAGAACAATTCATTTTCAAATACAAATTTTTCTTCAAATTGATTCATGTATATATTGGCGTAGGTAGGGGCAACATTGGATCCCATGGAAGTTTCCTGTCTCTGCATATAGAAAGTGTCCTGAATTAAAACATAATTGTAATAGAGAACAATTTCCATCAATTCTATGATAAATTCCTGTTGAATAATTGGGTAATCATTAGTTGAGGACAATGTTTTCCTTACAGCTCCTAATCCACTAGAGTGGGCAATAGACATATATAAACTAGTTACATCTAGATTATACAATATACATTTATTGGAAGTAATATCTAGATTTTCCAGTTTCACCAAGAAATCACTAGTATCTTTTATATAAGACATAGCTTTTACTACATATGGTTGTAATAATTTGTCTAAAAAGATGGAAATATTTGAAAATACAGAGTTAGTGCTGGCCACAATTGGTCACTCAGGTGGTGTAGATCACGGTGTTGCTGGTATTGTATTATTACTTTGATTGTTTGGGGTTGCAGGCCCCTACAGCTTGCACGTGAGTTACAAGGAAGTGCTGGACAGTGACATTGACTGTTTTCTGAAGAACTTTCTCAAGCTGATATTGAGAGCCTTTTGGCACCTTTCCTTTTAAAATGAAGTTAATGTCAAAGACTGGTTTTAATCTTCTATAAAGTGTCTTCTATAAAGATTATGGGGCATATTTATCATTGTGCGAGCGGACATGATACGAAGTAGAGTATCATGTCCGCCGCACATCGCTAAATGCCGACAGCATACACTGTCAGCATTTATCATTGCACCAGCAGTTCTTGTGAACTGCTGGTGCAATGCTGCCCCCTGTAGATTTGCGGCCAATCGGTCGCTATCAGGGGGTCTCAATCCACCCAATCATATTCAATCGGGTTGATTTCTGTCCATGGCCTCAGAGCAGGCGGACAAGTTATGGAGCAGCGGTCTTTAGGACCTTGATAAATATGCCCCTAAAGGTCAATCTTAGAAATTGATGTACTATTTAATTCCGAAATAGCCAATAATGATCACAAATATATAAGCATGGCTGATTTTAATTATGTTTTAAATTTATGCTTATCAATTTCATTCCTAGACTGTTCTTACCAAAACATTCTCTTAATACAAGCATATATATTTTTATATATATATATATATATATATATATATATATATATCTTGACTAGCATTTATTTATTAATATACGCTTCACTTAGATGTTGTATATATTTCCATACTTCAAATCAAACTGGCAGTGTAAGACAATTTCCCCTCCCATTGCCTCACGGATCTTGCCATTCCCAAAGAGTGGGATTAACTTTAATTTTAAAGGCAAGACGGAAAGAGGCTCTCAATTGCCCCGAGCAGGACTGACACTGCGGAGGGTACTGTAATTACACGGTGATATGAACTTCTGTTCTTATAACTCTGTAAGTGCAGTATTCTGCGCATAGTATTAAAGTGTGTTATTCTTTTACCCTTGAATTGCAGGGGCCCGGTCTTTCTTTTCTTTTTTTTCTTTTGTTCAATGATTTTAATTGTGTGATTATGTGGAAATGTGATATATATGTATCTCAAATTAAATTAATACATTGAGTGCAGCTGGTGTCACACTTTAGCTTTCAATTTTATTTTCTAGGTTGTTTTTTTTTTCTTTTTTTGATTTTCAACATATAATTGACCAACTTCTTGCACCAAATTTAGATAAATATATGGTAATAGAGTGTTCTCCCTCACTTTTTTGTATGAACATTAATTACAAACCAACAAAATTATTAAAAAAAAAAAGCAAATATGTTTTGTTTAATTCAACTGCCTTTGTCTGTTCATGTTCAGTTTCAGTGTTTTCTATATTTTTATAAAAATGAGCACAGCCAAAATGCAGTACACTTTATAAAAAAGAAATGTATAGCTACTATCTTGAGACAAATATAATTACCTAACAAGAGACAGTGATATGAATATGTATACAATAAATTATTTATTATGTTATACAAGAGACAGTGATATGAATACAAAAACAATAAAGTATTTAATATGTTTAAAAAATACAGTAAAAACTATAACAGAAAGTGTTCTTGTTTAGTCTGACCAGACACTAATCAGGAATTTGGAGAGATTCTAATTCTCTAGATAGGGTGAGTATTTTTGTTTTTAGTTTAATTTAGTTGGGAATTGAATTTTGTTTTTGCTTTGTTAACATATATTTTCTTTATACATTCTGTAGCCTATTGAAAATAGTAATTTTTTATCTCTTATTTTATAGGTTTTTAATGCATTTTTTAAACACAATAAATTCATAATTCGATATGTATTTATAAAAATGCTATAATAGATTAACTACTTTAAAAAATTTTTTTTAAAAGAAATAAATATCTAGGTTTCATATCCAGAGAGAATTATCTTCTACTTAATTTTGTATTAACGCCTTTTTCTATTTTACAGCCCATATTTACTTATATATTTTTTAATATTAGCTTATTGCAGTTGCAAAAAAGTTAAATGTTCAAATTTTTAACAGGTACTAAAATTGAATTTGTTATTTTAAACAAACCATATGTTAAAATCATCATAACTGTACTGAACTATTCAAATGTGTTTGTATTTAATAGCTATTTAAAAGTTAAAAGGATGATTAAAAGGACCATTTCTACAACTCCAGTAATAAAAATAAATTATCCATTTTGTATGTTCTATGTGTTGATTTCCCACCATTATAACCACACTCTGTTTATTATAAATCAGTTTCTGAAGGAGCCCTTGGTAAAACATTAAAAATAAAAGAAAATCTTTCCTAAGACCATTAAACAGCACTTGGTAAGATGTTTATGTAATATCCTTCATGCACCATTTAAATATTTAAACTTTACATTTCCTTGTTTTTCTTAAAGGAAAAAAAAGACTTACATTGAAATATTAGTTCAAGTAACCCTGAAGAACATGGTACATTTAATCAACAAATATATATCTCAGTGCACAATGCAGACATTAAATATTTAAATTGTTATTACTTAACTTGGGTTTTTAAAATAATATGAATATTTATTTCTGATAGAAAATATTTATGTGAAAGCAAAGCACTCCGTACTTGTAAGAGGCAGAAAAGTGTACCATTATGATTAATTATCTGTTATACTGCCACATAGGTTATTAGGTTAATTTATAACCTTGTATTATTGAACAAACTCTTGTTTTCTTTGCAGGGTTTAAATAAATTGTTAGAATGAAGTGCATGCTCCAGTCCCATAAGCTTCTTGAACAGTCATTTTTAGGAGTGGCAATACAATAAGCCATGGAACAACATTTAACTTTGCATGGGTTAACCACATAGGTGCCAATTATCAGAAGTTTTTTTGTGCATTACAATTTCATTAAATTAATTGGACAGATCTCACAATGTTTCCATTTGGTATAATTCTCTAAAGAAATTAACTGTCCCTTATTGCTAATGCTCAATGTATTCATTGTGCTTTACAAGTATAATTGTTGTCAGTTTAGAGAATTTGGATACATTTAGAAATGATGGCAAATAAAAGTATGGAACTTGGATGCATAGTAGTGTTGTAAATATCATTATGATTTCATGAGTATAATTTTAAAGTGATTAAGTAACTTTCATACTGAAAATAATGTATTTATGTCAGTAGGGTGAGACAAACGTATAACGACTACAATGATTTTATTGTATAGCAAACACATTAGTAACATTAGAGAATTTGTCCATTTCAGCGTGTGCTCTTTGTACATCACACAGATATAAACAGATATTCTCAATGTTGTTTTTTAAATTCTTTTGTACAATAGTGTAGCTTGACAAATATGAAGCCTATTCTTTGTTCTCATCAGGAGAACTGTTTCTGTTCTACAGTTTAGATTATATGTTTCTGATTAACCATACCCATGACCAGTTTAGAACATTGTGCTTCCTGGGTCCAAGTATGAAATAATCCCCCCAACTATGAATGAACGAAAGTGTTAAAATTTGTTTTATTTTTCAAAAGTTGCAAAACATTCGCCCATCTCTAATACAGCTATATAAATACATATTTGAGGTATTTACACACTTTTGACTTTTGCGTAGAAGCCTGTAGAAGACTACATTTCTAGCTTTTGTTTGTTATCGAGTGGTACCAGGTGAAAAGTGGTAGTAGTTTTTTTTGTTTGTTTTTTACTGATTTGATAAAATTAGATATAATTATACTTTATTAACCCCTTAATGACCACAGCACTTTTCCATTTTCTGTCCGTTTGGGACCAAGGCTATTTTTACATTTTTGCGGTGTTTGTGTTTAGCTGTAATTTTCTTCTTACTCATTTACTGTACCCACACATATTATATACCGTTTTTCTCGCCATTAAATGGACTTTCTAAAGATACCATTATTTTCATCATATCTTATAATTTACTATAAAAAAAATGATAAAATATGAGGAAAAATGGAAAAAAACACACTTTTTCTAACTTTGACCCCCAAAATCTGTTACATATCTAAAACCACCAAAAAACACCCATGCTAAATAGTTTCTAAATTTTGTCCTGAGTTTAGAAATACCCAATGTTTACATGTTCTTTGCTTTTTTTGCAAGTTATAGGGCCATAAATACAAGTAGCACTTTGCTATTTCCAAACCATTTTTTCCAAAATTAGCGCTAGTTACATTAGAACACTGATATCTTTCAGGAATCCCTGAATATCCCTTGACATGTATATATTTTTTTTTAGTAGACATCCCAAAGTATTGATCTAGGCCAATTTTGGTATATTTCATACCACCATTTCACCGCCAAATGCGATCAAATACAAAAAATCGTTCACTTTTTCACAAATTTTTTCACAAACTTTCGATTTCTCACTGAAATTATTTACAAACAACTTGTGCAATTATGGCATAAATGGTTGTAAATTCTTCTCTGGGATCCCCTTTGTTCAGAAATAGCACACATATATGGCTTTGGCATTGCTTTTTGGTAATTAGAAGGCCGCTAAATGCCACTGCGCACCACAAGTGTATCATGCCCAGCAGTTAAGGGGTTAATTAGGGAGCTTTTAGGGAGCTTGTAGGGTTAATTTTAGCTTTAGTGTAGTGTAGTAGACAACCCCAAGTATTGATCTAGGCACATTTTGGTATATTTCATGCCACCATTTCACCGCCAAATGCGATCAAATTAAAAAAAACGTAAAATTTTTCACAATTTTAGGTTTCTCACTGAAATCATTTACAAACAGCTTGTGCAATTATGGCACAAATGGTTGTAAATGCTTGTCTGGGATCCCCTTTGTTCAGAAATAGCAGACATATATGACTTTGGCGTTGCTTTCTGGTAATTAGAAGGCCACTAAATCCTGTTGCGCCTCACACGTGTATTATGGCTAGCAGTGAAAGGGTTAATTAGGGAGTTTGTAGTGAGCTTGCAGGGTTAATTTTAGCTTTAGTGTAGAGATCAGCCTCCCATCTGACACATCCCACCCCCTGATCCCTCCCAAACAGCTCCCTTCCCTCCCCCACCCCACAATTGTCCCCGCCATCTTAAGTACTGGCAGAAAGTCTGCCAGTACTAAAATAAAAGGGTTTTAAAAAAAAATGAAAATTTTTTTTAGCATATTTACATATGCTACTGTGTAGGATCCCCCCCTTAGCCCCCAACCTCCCTGATCCCCCCCAAAACCGCTCTCTAACCCTCCCCTCTGCCTTATTGGGGGCCATCTTGGGTACTGGCAGCTGTCTGCCAGTACCCAGTTTACAATAAAAAGTGCTTTTTTTTTGTTTGGGTTTTTTTTTCTGTAGTGTAGCTTCCCCCCCCCCCCACACACACACACAGACAAACCCCCACCACCTTGCTGATCGTTTTTTTTTATTATTTTGACATTTTTTTATATATTTTTTTTATATTTTTTATTTCCACATTTTCTGTAGTGTAGCGGTTCCCACCCACTCCCTCCCCATGCACGCGCCCGCCCCCACCCTCCCGTGCACGTGCGCGCGCCCGTGCGCGCCCCCAGCCACCCCCGCCCACGATCCCGCCCCCCTTCACATCAACAGGGCCATCGATGGCCGCCACCGCCTCCCGGTCCGGCTCCCACCCACCAACGCAGGGAGCCACCGATCTCTGGTGCAGAGAGGGCCACAGAGTGGCTCTCTCTGCACCGAATGACTTAAAAAGGTTATTGCAGGATGCCTCCATATCGAGGCATCACTGCAATAACCGGAAAGCATCTGGAAGCGAGCAGGATCGCTTCCAGCTGCTTTCCACACTGAGGACGTGCAGGGTACGTTCTCAGGCGTTAACTGCCTTTTTTCTGAGGACGTACCCTGCACGTCCTCAGTCGTTAAGGGGTTAAAGGAAACCCCTCTTGATGGTTTTTCTGTTTCTAGTGAACCTAAATATGAGGTTACATTTTCTTTGGAGCCTTTGAATCAGAATATCAAAAAATGAATGCAAAAAGGGGGTAGAGTGGCGTTCCTAAAAAGGTGCTATAGAGTATTCATATTCATAATATAAGTCTGAATGTTCAGGACAGTATGTATAATGTGTTTATGGTAAAATCAAAGTATTGATACTAAAAACTGAATATTTATACAAAATCTTAAATATTTAATAAGTAAAACATATACAAGACGGTCTTAAATAAATATAAAATCAATGAAAATTATAAGGTTGTGGCCGCAACCTAAAAGTGCAAAGTGTAAATTGACTATTAAACGTAAAAAACTTAAAAAAAAACTACTTAATCATATGTGTATCTGATTATAGATTATTAATAGTAGTTTCTATTATTTAGTGTGACCCTTTATGGGTGGGGTGATAGTCTAATTATTACAGACGCCTTATCGGACCTCCGATAGGATTATGAGCTTTCCAGTGGTGAGTGAGTATTCTGCTTGATGTGGTTTCTCAGCGTCTCCTGACCACCGGCTGTTGGTGTTTACTAACGTGGTTGCTAGCCCTCCTATCTGGTAACCGGAATTCGGAAGGCAGAGCTGCTGCTGATATTTTCTAAAAAGATCTTTAGCCTTCAGAAAAAGAATGAATCTTTGCCGGGAAGTTCCGTTTTTGATTGGATAAAATGCTATCCAATAGCAACAGGGTTGTAATTCATAAACCTGCCATTTTTAGTTACAATTGGAGTCTTTTCTACTTGTTTCGGCTTGTAAAAAAGCCTTTATCACGATGACTCCATGTTAGTATTCTGGCCTTATTTATATTCCTTTAAGTGGTTGTTAACCCAAACCAGGTGTAGCTTGAGATCTATTAGGCACCTATCAAAGAATATAAAAAAATGCTAATAGGGTTAATAGAAGAATTGTTAACCCCTGAAGAATGGCAACGCCATTTCCTGTCTAAATTTTACATTGTGGTAATGCAAGACATGGTTTAGGGATATGAAACCCAATTTTTTTTCTTTCATGGTTCAGATAGAGCATGCAATGTTAAACAACTTTCTAATTAACTTCTATTATGGATTGTTCTTTTTTCTCTTTGTATCTTTTGTTGAAAAGCAGGGACATATGCTTAGGAGCCAACCCATTTCTGGAGTACTATTTAGTAGCAGTTTTAAAAGAATGGTATCTATTTGCAAAAGTGCTAGATGGCAGCACTATTTCCTGCCATGTAGTACTCCAGATGCCTACCTAGGTATCTCTTCAACACAGAGCATCATGGGAATTAAGCAAATTTGATAATAGAAGTCAATTGGAAATGTTCTGGTATGTTCTGTCGGAATCACAAAGGGAATTTTTGGGGTTTCATATCCCTTTAAGAATTTTCCTGATTTTTCGAAAAGGAAACCCCAGCAAAAAAAAAAAAAGTTCTAGTATTTCCATTAGCACTACATCATGCAGCAGTAAAACATTTATCTTTTCTTATTGCTTTTCGTTGGGCTGAAAGACAGGTTGAACTCTGGGGTTTCATTGATTCCGGTGTTAGTGGTTGTTTCTAGATCATTTCCTTGCTCAGCAGTTGTTTTTACCTCTGGAGTTAAAGGAAGATCCAACCATGGTGTTTGTGGCACATGGTAGTCCCATAAGTTCTGATCCTATTATTTTGAAGACCTGCACCCTTGAAATGTGTATTGGAAATTTTCATGTGGTCAAATCTCCAAAATGTCTCATCATTTTGGGCTTACCTTGGCTTTGAAAACATAACCCTAGTGTTAACTGGGCATCACAGCAAGTCATGTTCTCATCTTCTTTTTGTTAAAATGAGTGTTTGTCTAAAAAATGTTTTATCAAATGTACTAGCAATTTTGAAACTGAGTCTGTTCTTTCCTCCAATTTCATTGCTATTTTGGATAAAATGTGTAGTCCCTCCCCTGTGTATTGTATTTCTGACCTCTTACTCTAGCAGGTTGTGGTTTGGATATACAGGTTTGACGTTTGCTTTCCCTGACTAAGCTTCTGTATTAACCTCTTGTTTTGGATTGACTTGGTATTTGGCTTTCGCTTGTTTTTAAACCTTGCATTTGTTAATTATTTTGTGCTGCTTTTCCCTGACTGTCTGACTCTGAATTCCCTTATTGAGCATAGTGGGTGGGCCCCGGAGGCGTAAGGCATGTAGGAGGAGGGGCCCGTTGACCGGATGGGAGGAGAAGGCCCCGGTCGCTGGGCGGAGCTCAGACAGGAAGTGACGTGCGAAGACCAGGGCGAGGCTAGGCAGTTCCTGAATTTACCTGGTCGCGGAAGCAGCTCCCGAAGATTGTCCAGCAGAAGAATCGGGAATTGAAGATGGAGATCGAAGATTTGCTGGCGAGGATCCGGTCAGCAGCAGCGGAGAAAGGCTCTTCTTGGATACAGGACCGGATCGTCAGGCTCCTGGGCGAAGAAGAAGGCGGATTGGAGGAAGGTGAAGTGGCTCCAAGATCCAGACCGGTGCGACAGACACGGCCTCCCAATCGGCTCAGCCCAGAGCACAGGCCACAAGGGACGCGGCGCAGACGGAGTCCAAGCAGAGAGGCGAGGCCGGGTAAGAAGTCGGGGAGTGTGGCGGTCGAACAGGCAAGGGCAGTGGGGGACACTCGGCGGCTCATGGTAGAGGCAGAGGTGGAGGCACAGAAAAAAAGGCCATCAGCAGGTATGAGCAGGGTTAATGCCAACGGCCCAGGGGGGCCTCTTTGTACAGGGGGGGAAGGGACAGTGGTGAGGGGGGGGGGGGGAACGGAGCATAATAGTTATGGCACTGGGGGTAATGAAGCAGGCAGCCGGGGAGCAGGAGACACAGAGAGCATGCAGGACAGAAGGCGGGAAATGGATCCGGAGTATAGCACAGCGGGGCTTCCTTTGCAAGCGGGAGATAGGCAGCCGGAAGAATTAAGGGCGGGGCCGCAGCGGGAACCCATAGTAGCTAATAAAGCAGGCACCCAGCTGGGAGAGCATAGGGAGGGGCAACACAGGGTCGTCCCGGCGGCGCGCGAGGGGAGTGTAAACATAAGGGGGCAACATGTGGCTTTGAGGGGCACGGCGGCCCGTGCCGTTTCACTTGCAGAGACAGTTTTGGAAGAGGTAGGTAGGGAAAAGAGCCCAATATTATTCAATGATGATGGGGAGGGGGGAGAAATGCTTAATGACGGTAATGGTCATTCCGAAAGGGAGAGGTCCAGTGGGGGAAGCAGGGTGGCGAGTGGGACAAGTCAACACTGGCACAGGGCATCCCGCCCCCTTAAGGGCCGTGGGAGTGGGAGGGGCAGCAATAAAAAATACAACCCGAGTGTATATAGCGAACCGGTGTGCATTGAGGAATTCCCTAGCTCTTCAGACGTTGAAGACATGATTCCCCCGTCCCCTGACCATAGGGGGGATAGTTACCATACAAGCGGGCGGGAGCAGGGTAAAGAAATTAATTTACATGGAAGATCAGATGTCGAAAAAAATGTGGGGCAAGCTTTGGAAAAAAGGTTGGATATGAGTAACAATCAGGTTATATATTTAACAGATGCAATGGTGTCCAGGTTACAAGATAGAGAATTCAGGGACGGCGGCGAGGACGAGCCTTTCCGCCTAGCAGAATCGTGGACGGACACTATACAGCTGGACACGGGTGAAGAGACATACAGTGAGCAGCCCTCTCGGGTCGGAATGGTAAGTGGCTACGCAAACAGGGGTAGTGGGGTAAGGGACAGGGGGGGTTATGTTCTACACCGGGTGGGGGAGGCGGTTAGGAGTAGAGTTTTGGGGAGGAGCCCTCTGGGGCAGAGGGGAGGTACGGCCAGGACGGCCAGCAAAGGGAGGGGGAGTGTGACACAGAATAGGAGAGGTATAGCACAAAACAGAATTATGGCAAAAAGTGTTGTCAGGGAGCGGGTGGTAAACACACTAAGTCGGGCAAGCGACGCAATACCAAAAATCAATACGGGACCATTTGCCGGGGGTCATGCAGTTGATATATTACAGGTTCGCCATCAGGACAAAGGGCCAGCAGAAAATGATCAAGGGGAGAGACGATCACAGTGTGGGGGTCCGCCGCAGACGGAAGTGCCGGCGGTGACGGCTTTGGCAGGTGAGAGTTTTTCTTCGTCACAGCGAAAGGGGGAAGGGGCAAGTAGTGATACAGTATCCAGGCAGTTGGTTGAAGGGTTGAGGGCGCTGTTGCGGTCAGTTGAGGCTTCAGCTGTACCCGCGAGTACACAGTTGCCGCTGGAGAGGGCATGGGCCCCGAATGGGGCTGAAGGGACGATGGTGACGGTGGCTAGGCAAAATGTGGGGCCACAAACGGACGCAGCAGTAGTCAGCAATGGGGAGGTAGTAGCGATGGCACCTTCGGTAGGGCAACAAGGGGGGGCCGAACCCTCGGAGCGCCGAGTGGCGGATACAGCCATGGCTAGGTCATGCTTATGCTCGATTGGTCCGTTAGGGCTGCATTTAACAAAGGAGGTTAGGGGCAGGGTATGGTCCAGGGAATATATAGAGTTGTTCTCTTTGCTTCCTTTGGAACAGTCTTTTGAAGTAACAGATGATCCCAAAAAAGACAGCGTTAAAAAAGAGGAAGACGAGAGAAAGAGGCGATATAGGAAGCTACCTAAAACCTTTTCCAATTGGCTTCAATCTTTCGTGATTTACGCTAGTGTTATGTCAGAGAGGTTTCCAGAACAGGGAGCTTCCATGTACTGCTATCTAGACGAGATCGCAGCAGCCCAGCGCACATACGGGGGTATGGCGTGGTGGACATACGACGAACAGTTTCGTCAGAGGATGGCAGTAAAGCCTGCGATGAGGTGGGATGACCGGGACATGGGGCTTTGGTTAAAAATCATGACGCCACTGAGATCGGTGCAGTCCTTTCGGTCGGGGGCTGGCAGTCCGGCCACAGCTACTTCCACATCGCAGTCCGCGAGCAGGAAAGGTTTCTGCTTTGCATACAATGAAGGGCAGTGTAAATGGGGAACTTCGTGTAAGTTTCAACACGAATGCTCAGGTTGTGGCGGGGCCCACGCCTCTGCCAAGTGTTTCAGGAAAGGAAAAGTTGGTTGGAAAGCCGAGTCCCCTAAAGAAGGGGGTGTCCCCAATCAGGGTGGAAAAGATGGAGCCCTGGCTAGGTCATTACGCCAGTAGATGGGGCTGCAGGGAGGAAGCGGCAAGGTTATTACATGGATTTAGGTTTGGTTTTATCATTCCATCGGTTGGAGGTTCTGACCATTTTGTGGGCAATTTGAAATCGGCTAGGGAATGGTCGCAGGTGGTGAGAGAAAAATTGGGGAAGGAAGTGGAACTGGGTAGGATGGCGGGTCCTTTTGACGCCCCGCCTTTTCCAGGATTAAGGCTATCTCCGTTAGGAGTGGTCCCTAAGAAGGATCCTGGAAAATTTAGGCTGATACATCACCTATCCTTCCCGAAGGGTAATTCAGTGAATGAGGGGATCCCACCTGAACTGGCATCAGTAAAATATGCCTCATTTGACTCGGCGGTGGCTATGGTTAGGGCGGCAGGAAATGGAGCGCAGTTGGCAAAAGTTGACATCGAATCGGCTTTTCGGTTACTCCCAGTGCACCCAATCTCACACAAGTTGCTGGGGTGCTGTTTTGAGGAGAAAGTGTTCGTGGACCTATGCCTGCCCATGGGATGTTCCATAGCATGTGCATTATTTGAGAGTTTTAGCACTTTTTTGGAATGGGTGGTCAAGGTGCAGGCTGGATTTTCGTCGGTGGTACATTACCTGGACGATTTTCTATTTGTGGGTCCCGAGGGGACCACAGTTTGCGAAAGGTTGAGAGATGTTTTTTACAGAGTAGCGGAAGATTTTGGAGTACCCATTGCAATGGAAAAATCTGAGGGTCCGGTGACAAAGCTGAATTTCCTAGGCATTACGATTGATTCTAGATTGATGGAGTGCAGGCTCCCGGAGGATAAGGTGCAGGACCTAGCAAGCATCATCTTACGATTCTTGTCAGTTTCAAAAGTGCAACTAGTGCAAATGCAGTCCTTGATCGGCAAGCTAAACTTTGCATGCCGGATCATTCCAGTGGGTAGGGTGTTCTGTCGCAGGCTATCATTGGCGACAGCGGGCATTCAACAGCCGCATCATTTCATACGGCTGACGTCGCCCCTTAAGAAAGATCTCAAGGTATGGAAAGTATTTCTGGAGAATTTCAATGGGGTCGCGTTGATTCAGCCACCCAGAATATCGGGTGAGGAGCTTGGGCTAGTGACTGATGCTGCAGGGAGTAAAGGCTTTGGGGCAGTTTTTGGCAACGAATGGTGCGCGGCAGCGTGGCCAACAGAATGGTTTGCGAGTGAATTGATAACAAACTTGGTATTCCTAGAATTCTTTCCGATTTTGGTAGCATTGTTTGTTTGGAGCAGTGAACTTCGGGACAAGTCGCTCCTGTTGTTCACGGACAACATGGGTGTCGTGGCTACAATTAATAGTTTGTCATCATCCTCGCAGGCGGTGATACGGCTGTTGAGGGTTTTTGTGCTGCAGTGTATGAAATTGAACATCTTGGTCAGGGCAAAACACATACCTGGGGTGCAGAACTCAGTAGCTGACGCACTCTCTCGTTTTCAGTGGCAGCGCTTTCGGGAGCTGGCTCCGGGGACAGACAAGTTGGGGAAGGAAGTTCCAGAACATCTATGGAGCCTTGGCTCGGGGGATTGGCAGATGTGGTAAAATCTTCACTGGCCCCGAGTTCGTGGAGAGCATACGAAAAGATTTGGAGAGAGTGGGAATTTTTGCTAGTTCAGCAGGGAGTCACAGAGGGCGGACAAGGGTGTCAGAACCTCTTGTTGAAATGGATATGGCAGTGGAAGGGGTGTGGTTTATCCCCCTCCGCTATTGAAAAAAGGCTGACGGCGTTAGCCTTCAGATTTAAGTTGATGGGGATGGTCGATATCACCAAGATGTTTTGCGTCAGGCAAATTGTGAGAGGTTTGAAGAAAAAAAGAAGTGGGGCGGATAGTAGAAGGCCGATTTCCTTTTCCTTACTGGCACATCTTTGGAGAGTACTGAAGGTTGTATGTAAATCCGAGTATGAAACAATACTTTTCCAAACGGCCTTTGCGTTGGCCTTCTTCGGAGCATTCCGGATATCAGAATTGATAAGTTGCTCTAAGAGTGCGCAAGGTGGAGTGGGTATTTGTGATATCGAGGTGACGGACTCACATGTGTCCATATTCTTGAAACGGTCAAAAACTGATCAAGGAGGAAAGGGCAAAACGGTGAGGTTGTATCCCACGGGAGTGGAGTTGTGTCCGTGTAGGGCATTGCAAGAATTTTTGGCAATTAGACCAAAGATGGGAGGGTCATTGCTGTTGCATAAGGATAGCGAGGCTTTATCACAATTTCAATTCCGGAGGGTGTTAGGTAGGGCATTAGACACGGCAGGATTCAATCCGGGGGAATTTGGTTCACATTCCTTTAGGATAGGCGCAGCAACCGAGGCAGCCGCTCTGGGATTGGGGGAGGGAGTGGTAAAAGGGGTGGGGAGATGGTCATCTAAGTGTTATCGGACTTACGTCCGTCCTCATCTGTTGCTATAATCATGTCCCCCCCCCCCCCCTCCTCCTCTTGTCTCACAGAGCCGCTGCAGGTCTGGTTAGTGGGCCATTCTTTCATTTATTGGGCTCGAAGGGCGGCAGGGTACAAGGAAGACGGCCTGCAGCTAGGTATTCCGAAAGAAAAAGTGGTTCTCCGGTGGTTCGGGATTCGGGGCCTGCGATGGGACCAAGTCGTTTTTTCTGTCGTCGGGTATACCAAACAATTTACACTTCCTGACGTATTGGTCATTCATGCCGGTGGAAACGATCTGGGGTCTCTGCCACAAAAAGAGCTGGTCAGGAGGATTAAGAGAGATATGTCAAGATTACGAGAATTATTTCCCGGGATAAGGATCGTTTGGTCCACAATGGTCCCGCGCTTACATTGGAGAACAGCATGGGACCAGGCTAGGTTGGATAATAGTAGGCGGAAAGTGAACAAATTGGTCACAGCATTTATGAAGAAGATTAATGGGGCAGTGGTCCATCATGGAGACCTAGAGGACGTGGGAAAAGGTGAATTTTACCTACAGGATGGTGTTCACCTGAACGAATTTGGTTTACGGCTTTTCATCCTAGCCATTCGGGAAAGACTCCAATTGCTGATGTGATTGGTGGGGGAACTGGGGAAGAGGTGTCTTCCCAGTTGGTGGCGGTGTGCTAGCATCATCAATTGGCAGACCAAGGCAAGAAGTGGTTGGTGGTTAGCCTCCCAATGGGTGGGGAGAGCTAGGTAATTGGCTCCTTGGGCACGGGGTCCCTTGGAGCTGGTATTTGGTGGTTGGAATGGACTTAGCGCCTTGCGAAGTCCTGAGAAAAAGACGGCCTGGTCTAGTAGTGGTGATGATGAATTTTAACCCCTTGGGGTGGGGGGTTAAGAAAAAGGGAGTACAGTGATGCTAGCGCATTGAGAGTTGGGTTATTGTTATTATTGTTATTTTGTTTTGTTATTGCACTTCGTTTATTTATTGATTTGGTTATTTAAATTATGTTAAATTAATAAACAGGCTGTGGCCAGAATTTTATACCACGATATACGAGTATGTTTCTTTATTCTTAAAGTAATAAGTTATTAATGATGTGGTTTGGTAAAGGGGCCGGTAATGGACGACTCAATAGGTCATGGGTGGGCCCCGGAGGCGTAAGGCATGTAGGAGGAGGGGCCCGTTGACCGGATGGGAGGAGAAGGCCCCGGTCGCTGGGCGGAGCTCAGACAGGAAGTGATGTGCGAAGACCAGGGCGAGGCTAGGCAGTTCCTGAATTTACCTGGTCGCGGAAGCAGCTCCCGAAGATTGTCCCTCCCTCCCTCCCCAAAGAAAAGTAATGTTAAGTTAATAGGATTGTGAGGGTGCAATGGCCTAGGGGTGAGGGCGGTGTGCTAGCATCATCAATTGGCAGACCAAGGCAAGAAGTGGTTGGTGGTTAGCCTCCCAATGGGTGGGGAGAGCTAGGTAATTGGCTCCTTGGGCACGGGGTCCCTTGGAGCTGGTATTTGGTGGTTGGAACGGACTTAGCGCCTTGCGAAGTCCTGAGAAAAAGACGGCCTGGTCTAGTAGTGGTGATGATGAATTTTAACCCCTTGGGGTGGGGGGTTAAGAAAAAGGGAGTACAGTGATGCTAGCGCATTGAGAGTTGGGTTATTGTTATTATTGTTATTTTGTTTTGTTATTGCACTTCGTTTATTTATTGATTTGGTTATTTAAATTATGTTAAATTAATAAACAGGCTGTGGCCAGAATTTTATACCACGATATACGAGTATGTTTCTTTATTCTTAAAGTAATAAGTTATTAATGATGTGGTTTGGTAAAGGGGCCGGTAATGGACGACTCAATAGGTCATGACTTTCAGTTAGTTTTTGTATTTGACTCTTTATACTATTGCTGCTGTTACCTCCAGTGCCTATTTACCTTTGATGTCTCTGCTCTTGAGCGATCTGCAATAAAGTCACTTATGCAAGTTTGTCTTCATCTGGATAGTGAGACTAAACTTTTACAAAGGTATTTTTTCCTTTTATATATTTATATTAATGGATTTGCAGTTACATTCTAGTACTCAATTGTCATTTTGCTTGTAGGTGCTGATTAATGTACAAGCACCTGTTTGGTTACTGTTTTTAATTTGCAGTATCCCAGTAAGGGTTTGTGGTTAGTTGGGCCTCTCAGCAATTGGTTCAAACTTGTAATATTTTGGGACAACAGTATTCCACCTAACGCTAGATAAGACGCCGGCCCAGCCAGGAAATTGGTGTACTGTTTGTTACAGAGTTGCTATCTTCTTACAATAATAGGAAAAAAAATTAGGCAAACATAACCCTTGTTCTAAAGAGTGATGTTTTGCCAAATTGCCTCTATGAATTAAAAAAAAGAATTAAAAAAAAAAAAAAAAAAATAGAAAATCTTAAATAATATGTTTCAAATATTAAAAGTTAACACAAACATAACTGAACATTCATGTGCATATACAAACGACATTCGTGGTTCAGATAGAGTAAACAACTTTCCAATTTACTTCAATTA